>NC_057711.1:15880607-15943426 GCF_004010195.1 Chiloscyllium plagiosum | reverse complement strand
GAGCCCAGTGCAGGGAGAGAGAGAGAGAGAGAGAGATCCCAGTGCGGGGAGAGAGAGAGAGATCAAGCCCAATGCGGGGGGAGAGAGAGAGAGAGAGATCGAGCCCAGTGCAGGGAGAGAGAGAGAGAGATCGAGCCCAGTGCAGGGACAGTGATCGATCCCAGTGCAGGGAGGGAGATCAAGCCCAGTGCAGGGACAGTGATCGATCCCAGTGCAGGGAGGGAGATCAAGCCCAGTGCAGGGAGAGGTCAAGCCTAGTACGGGAGAGAGAGTGAGCCCAGTGCGATGGGAGATACAGAGCCTAGTGCAGAGAGAGAGATCAAGCCCAATGAGGGGGGAGAGAATGAGCCAAGCACAGGTGGGTGTACAAACCCAGCAGGGGGAGAGATCGAGCCTAATGTGGTGGGGCAAAGAGATTGAGCCCAGAGCGGGGACAGAGAGAAATCGAGCCCAGTGCGGGGAGAGAGATTGAGCCCAGTGCGGGGAGAGAGAGATTGAGCCCAGTGCGGGGAGAGAGAGAGATTGAGCCCAGTGCGGGGAGAGAGAGAGATTGAGCCCAGTGCGGGGAGAGAGAGATTGAGCCCAGTGCGGGGAGAGAGAGAGATTGAGCCCTGTGCGGGGAGAGAGAGAGATTGAGCCCTGTGCGGGGAGAGAGAGATTGAGCCCATTGTGGGGAGAAAGAGATTGAGCCCATTGTGGGGAGAGAGATCGAGCCCAGTGCGGGGAGAGAGATTGAGCCCAGTGCGGGGAGAGAGAGATTGAGCCCAGTGCGGGGAGAGAGATCGAGCCCAGTGCAGGGAGAGAGAGATTGAGCCCAGTGCAGGGAGAGAGATTGAGCCTAGCGTAGGGAGAAAGTTTGAGCCCAGTGCGAGGAGAGAGAGATTGAGCCCAGTCCGGGGAGAGAGATCGAGCCCAGTGTGGGGAGAGAGAGATTGAGCCCAGTACGGAGAGAGAGATCGTGCCCAGTGCGGGGAGAGAGAGATTGTGCCCAGTGCGGGGAGAGAGAGATTGAGCCCAGTGCGGGGAGAGAGAGATTGAGCCCAGTGCGGGGAGAGAGATAGAGCCCAGTGCGGGGAGAGAGAGATTGAGCCCAGTGAAGGGAGAGAGATTGAGCCTAGCGTAGGGAGACAGTTTGAGCCCAGTGCGAGGAGAGAGAGATCAAGCCCAGTGCAGGGAGGGAGATGGACCCCGGTCCGGGGGGAGTGATGGAGCCCAGTGCGGAGAGGGATCAATCCCTGTGTGGGGATAATCCAGTGCGGAGTGACTGTAGGCCTATGGCTAAAGAAAGACTGTAATCTGGAACATTCCACTTCTGTCTTTATTTTTCTCCTTTTTATCTAAGGTTTTGTACATAAGCACCTTTGGACCTAAGATGGTGCTGGGACACACCTTTGCACATCTTTCCCTGTACTCCTGTACCCCTATACTTGAGTGCATACAGCAGTGTTGTATCCCTCTTAACAACTCTCGTTTGAATGGCTCACTGTGCCATGGTGCCATGCTTAGTTTGCTCATGGAGTTTACCACCTGCAGTTTCATGGAAGTTGGCTGCAGAGCTTACAATTCACTAAATCTAATCTACTCTACCTACTGCTCACATGTCATCTCCTCTATATTGGAGAGACACAATGCAGACTTGGTGACCACTTTTCAGAACACTGACATTCTGTTTATGAAAATGACCCTGAGCTTCCAACTACCTACCAGTTAGACACACCACTGAGTTCCTGTGCTAACGTTTCTGTCTCATGCTTTCTCAGTCTCCTCAGGTCGCTCGGTGCAAGCTGTAGAAACAACACCCCATCTTCCACTTGTTGTTGCAGCTTTCAGGATTGAACATTGAGTTTAACAATTTCAGAGCATGAACACCTCCTTCCATGTCTGTAATCCACCCCCACACTCCAAGTCCTATCAGAAAATGGGCTGCTTTCAGTACAACCAATCCATTTTCAATTACTGAGTCCTCATTTTCACATTTCTCACTTTTATTCTTTCTTTTGTCTGCCTATATTTTTTTCCTCTCTTTCTTTGTGACACTGTCACCACCTATCTGCTCATTTGCTCCCCCTGCAGCCCCAATATCCCCAGCATAAATACCATCTTTTCCTGGCAGTTATCAGTTCTGAAGAAGGGTCACTGGAATTGAGCAATAACTCTGATTCGCCAACTGCTGAGTTTCTCCAGCAAGTTCTTCTTTTGTTACTTTTGGAGCCTGGACCCTGTAAGACAATGTAAAGCGTGAGGCTCCTTCAATTCTCCTTTCTCAATCCCCCCACCTGACCCATTCACAATTGCTGACCCTGGCCACTGACCAACTCAGAAAGTCCTCTGTAACCGCCTTTAACCACCAAATCAATTAGCTTTAGAGCATAGTTTGCGCAGGATTGGACCAGAGAATTGTTTGTGATGATTTTGGGGCCATTTCTAATTGTGCATTACCCCTGAAAACCTTCAGGAGTTCTCAGGACAGGGTGAGACATGTTGTCCATATTGCTCTCTTTTCCCTTCCCTCCCAATTCTGACGGAATACACCAAATAGTCTGAGGACGTGGTGTTTGTGTTTGGCACAGCATTCCAGATGCAAGCCTGTGGCCTAACTCCAGAGGCAACAGTCTAATGATATAGGCTAATCCATTTGGTCTTGATATGAGGAGATACTCTTTCACCCACAGGGTGGTGAGCCTGTGGAATTCTCTGCCGCAGCAAGCGGTTGATTCCAAAATGCCGAATGATTTCAAGAAGGGGTTTGATCTAACTCTGAGTGCTAAAGGAATCAAACAGTGTGGGGAGAAAGCAGAAACAAAGTCTTTAATTGTATGATCAGCCATGATCATATTGAATTGTTCTCAGGGCCAAATAGTAGTTTTCTGTTTCAAAACTGTATTCAAGTTTGTGCAGCCTCTCCAAATGGCTTTAATAATTCAAGCTTCGACTCAAACCTGATTGCATTTTCACAAACATAAAATTTCCTATTAACACAGCAGTGTTTCAGAATTTAGTTGCTTTTTATTCCATTAAAAAGTATTCTTGATGTACTTAAGAGCTATAACCTCGCATCAGTTTACTAGTACAGCTGCAAATATGTTTATCACATGAAGATTAGCACTAATTTCCCAGTCAGCAGCCAAATTTTAAATTTTAAAAAGTTAGAAAGAACTACTGAGCAATTTCATTAATGTGCATTAGTCACTGTCTTAGTAAACTTACTCTATTTTAATATGCCATCATCACCATTCTGCATACAAAAATTAATAATAAGAATATCTTCAGGGACCACAAACAGCTGCAAGTTGTGAAAACTCTCCAGTGACTATGTCAGACTGGGCCAATAGTAAGTTGGATGGACAGAACTGGATTCTATCGTCCTTATTATTAAAAACAAGCATTTAGAGTTTGCACTGACTGTAGTTTGATATTCCTCAGTATTGTGCTCTAATGTGGCAGATATTCACTGCATTGAAATCATCAAAAATATTTACGGCACAGATAGAGGTTATTCGGTCCAACATGTCTTTGCTGACTGACAAAGAGCTCGCAAGCCTAACCCCAATTCCTGCATGAGATCTATATGTCTTCAAAGAAGAAAGAAGAACAAAGAAAATTTACAGCCCAGGAACAGGTCCTTCGGCCCTCCAAGCCTGTGCCGATCCAAATCCACTGTCTAAACCTATCATCCAATTCCTAAGGATCTGTATTCCTTTGCTCCCCACCTACTTATGCGTCCGTCCAGATGCACCTTAAATGAATCTAGCATGCCTGTCTCTACTACCTCTGCTGGTAACACGTTCCAGGCACCTACCACCCTCTGTGTAAAGTACTTGCCGCATGTATCCCCCTTAAACATTTCACCTCTCATCTTGAACGTGTGACCTCTTGTTATTGAATCCTTCACCCTGAGAAAAAGCTTATCTCTATCCACCCTGTCTATACCCTTCAAGATTTTATAGACCTCAGTCAGGTCCCCCCCCAAACTCCTTTTTTTAATGAAAACAATCCGAACCAACTCAACCTCTCTTCATAGCTCGCACCTTCCATACCAGGCAACATGCTCGTAAACCTTCTCTGCAATCTCTCCAAAGCATCCACATCCTTTTGGTAATGTGGTGACCAGAACAGTACACAGTATTCTAAATGCAGCTGAACGAAAGTCTTGTACAATTTTAACATGACTTGCCAGCTCTTATGGTCAACATCCTGTCTGATGAAGGCAAGCATTCTATATGCCTTCTTGACCACTCTGTCCACCTGTGCAGCCACCTTCAGGTAGTATGGACCTGAACACCCAGATCTCTCTGCTCATCAACTTTTCCCAAGGCTCTTCTGTTTACAGTATAGTTCACTCTAGAATTAGATCTTCCAAAATGCATCACCTCACATTTGCCTGGATTGAACTCCATCTGCCACTTCTCCGCCCAACTCTCTGGTCTATCTATATTCTCATGTATTCTTTGACTGTCCCCTATGCTGTCTGCTACTCCATCAAACTTCGTGTCTTCTGCAAACTTACTGATTAGACCACCAATGCCCTCTTCCAGATCATTTATGTCTGTCTATCACAAACAGCAGTGGGCCCAGCACTGATCCCTGTGGAACACCACTGGTCACTTTTCTCCATTTCGAAAAACTCCCTTCTATTGCTACTCTCTGTCTCCTGTTGTTCAACCAGTTCTTTATCCACCTAGCTAGAACACCCTGCACACCATATGACTTCACTTTCTCCATTAGTTTACCATGGGGAACCTTATCCAATGCCTTACTAAAGTTCATGTATATGACATCTACAGCCCTTCCTTCATCTATCAACTTGGTCACTTCCTCAAAGAACTCCATTAAGTCGGTAAAGCTTGATCTCCCCCGAACAAAACCATGTTGCCTAACACTAATAAGCCCATTCTCTTCCAAATATAAATAGATCCTATCTCTCCATGCCTTCTCTAGTAACTTCCCCACCACTGACATCAGGCTCACTGATCTGTAGTTACCCGGAATATCCCTACTACTCTTCTTGTACAGCGGGACAACATTAGCAATTCTCCAGTCCTCTGGTTTTTCACCTGTGTTTAAGGATGCTACAAAGATATCTGTCAGGGACCCAGCTATTTCCTCTCTCACCTTCCTCAGCAACTCGGGATAGATCTCTTCCGTCCTAGGGATTTGTCCACCGTAATGTCCTTTAGCCTACCCAACACATCTTCCCTCCTTATGTCAATGTGATCCAGAGTAAACAAACTTTTATCTCTAATTACAACATTCGTCTGTCTTACCCACTATACTCTTTGCATTAAAGCATATGCACTTCAGACCACCAGTTCCTTTGCGTTCATCTGCCCTCTGCTGACTCTTCCCCTTGGTAATGCTAGCTTCATGATCCTGTTCCTTACAGTCTCTAGTTTCCACTTCACTATCTACTAGTCTTCTCTTCTGGTTCCCAGCCCCCTGCCACATTAGTTTAAACCCTCCCCAACAGCAGTAGCAAAAAACTCCTCCAAGGACATTAGTTCCAGTCTGGTTCAGGTGTAGACCATCCATTTTGTAATAGTCCCACCTTCCCGAGAACCGGTCCTAATGTCTCACAAATCTGAACCCCTCCCTCCTACACAATCCCTCAAGCCACATGTTCATCCTGCCTATTCTTTCATTTCTACGCTGGCTAGCACGTGACACTGCTAGCATCCTGAGATCACTACCTTTAAGGTCCTCCTCTTTAACTTTTCTCCTAGCTCCCGGAATTCTGCTTTCAGGACCTCATCTTGCTTTTTACTTATATCGTTGGTGCCTATATGTACCACGACAACTGGCACCCTCCCCTTTCAGAATGCTCTGTAGCCGATCAGTGAAATCCCTGACCCGAACACCTGGGAGGCAACATACCATCCAGGAGTCTTATTTACTCCCACCTACTCCCCTTACAATAGAATCCCCTTACAATAGAATCCCCTATCACTATGGTCCTGCGAGTCTTTTTCCCTCCCTTCTGATCAGCTGTGCCCGCCATAGTGCCTTGATCCTGGCAACTGCTGCCTTCCCCTGATGAGCCATCTCCCCAACAGTATCCAAAACGGTATGCCTGTTTTGGAGGGAGATGACCGCAGGGCACACCTGCACTGCCTTCCTACTCTTTTTCTGCCCTTTGGTCACCCATTCACTGTCTCCCTCAGCAATTCTAATCTGCGGTGTGACCAATTCACTAAACATGCTAACCACGACCTCCTCAGCATCGCGGATGCTCTACAGTGAGTCCATCCGCAGCTTCAGAGCGGCATGCGGTCAAACAAGAGCTGCAGCTGGACGGTCAGCCACGTCCCTGAGCTCCCACATCAGGCAAGGGGTACATGCCATGGGTCTGAGGTCCCCTGTCATTGTTCCAGCTCCCTGCCACACCTTGAGAGAAAAATGTTTTCCATTAGTGCTCTACAGGAGATACAACACAATTGGTTCAACCAAACAATTGGTTTGGGTTTTGAATCATAACTTTTCTGCTGAAATCTCATGATTTATGCATAGTGTTCTATTGAGCTAACATTCTTCTCATACCTTTAATTAACTAAAATCTCAAACTTCACAACATTTGAGCATTAGAAGAATTTTGCTTATGCAACACAAACCTGCTCGACCATGACCTATTGAAACCGGTGACAAATATTATGAGTAACCGTTGCACAATTTGTAGCGAAGTTGCTTTTACCTGAATTACTCATGAGGAAATGAATTATGTTATAATTTGTTGTATTATTTGTATGTGCACAGAAAGCACTCTGTTCATCAGTGAAGTACTAACGCTTGCCAACCATGACTGAGAAATTGTTTTGTGTGAGGAGAGCAAAATGCCATTTAAATACATTAAACAATGCTGTATTCCTGATGAAGGGCTTTTGCCCGAAACGTCAATTTTACTGCTCCTCGGATGCTGCCTGAATTGCTGTGCTTTTCCAGCACCACTCTAATTTAGACCCTGTATTGATATTTACGCCAATTGTTTATCAGCTTATAAAGTTTACATTTCGCTTTAATGTTTCAAACTGTTTTACCAAAATCTTTTCATTTTGTGAATTTATTGTACACATGAAACAATGTTGTCCAACACTACTGATCTAATCTTTCAGATTGACTTTAATTCTGTCATGCCCAATGGATCTGAAGAATTTCCCGATGGATGTTCAAACCTGCATAATGCAATTGGAGAGCTGTGAGTAACCTATTCCATTATCAGAACCTTTGATTGTGTTTGATGAAATATGTTTTCTCTTTCAGTCACAAATGCAGCAAGCCTCTTAGTTCATATCACTTCATTGGCCTGAATGTCCCATTGGTATATTTGGCATTCCTGCAATGACACATGCAGTGTGTAGATGATAAAGCAATGTTCAATATAACTCAAGATAATTAGTGGAGCATGTTATAACATGTCCTTTTTCTCCCCCTCTTACTACATTTCTGATTTCCTTTTTGCGAAGAAATTATAAAATGGCTTGGTAAAGCTTGTGGACACAGACACAAAATTACCATTTGGACTTTCACCCAAGTGTATGGCTTGATCTTGAATTGTGTCGCATGGGTATCCTTGTTATTCCTAGTCAGAACACATTACTGTCAATGCTGGAATCTGTACTGAGAAACAAATACTGGAGATCACAGCCAGTCAGGCAGCATCCATGGAGAGAGAGCAAACTATTGTTTCAGGTCCAGATGATCCACTGCGATCTCCAGCAGTTTTTGTTTCCAGTTATTCCTGATTGTGTTCTCACTGACTCCTCGTGGTCTATAATGTTGTCTATAGTATTGAATTGAATTGAATTAGCTTTATTGTCACACGTACTCAAATGAGTGCAGTGAAAAGTTTATAATTTGCTACTTGCAGTGGCATCTTAGGTACAGAGTATCCATAGAATCCCTGCAGCGGAATCAGCCCAACAAGTCCACACTGACCCTTCGAAGAGCATCTCACCCAAACACATCCCCCTACCCTATCCTTGCAATACTGCATTTCCCATGGCGAATGCACCTACACGTCCTTGAACATTTCGGGGAATTTAGCATGACCAATCCACCTAACCTGCACATCTTTGGACTGTGGGAAGAAACTGGGGCACCAGGCAGAAACCCACCCAGACACTAGGAGAACATATAAACTCCTTACAGACAGTCACCCGAGGTTGGAATCAAACCCGGGTCCCTATGAGGCAGCAGTGCTAACCACTGAGCCACTGTGCCGCCCTTGCAGTCCTTAGGAATAGGATAGAGAAATGAAGTAAACAAGTTATATTATAGTTATAAACAGCACAGCCATATGTCAGAAAAACAAGAAGCCAAGTAAAAAAGATGAACATTCACAATCTCTCTCCAAGTGCTCACCACAGCAATATTAAACAATGAGGATTGTGGACTCATTTTCATCTCCATAACTTGGACAATTGCAGCCTCAACTTCAAAATGATAGAATAAGAATTCCACTGTTCCTGACGACATTCCAGAATTAGTCTCAATTGCATTTTTAAAGGACTTTTGACAGCACTCCCACCTAATTTTAAAAAGCTTACACTTGGGGGTTGAGGCAGAATACATACCACCCCACCACAAAACTGTCAGACAACCACAGCTCATGGACAAATATTGTTGACTTCAAGAAGCTGCTAGTGATTTACTAAGCTGGACGGCTTCATTGGTTGATTCATGCATTGATTCAATCCTTTGCCCTAAGCACTGAAAATATCTGATTCTTCATCCCTTCCCAGCATCTCTTCGATTCTGGCATTCTTCATGTTCAGCAGTACTAAAGCACAGAGAAGAGAGGATGATTTGGAGGTGCTGGTGTTGGACTGGGGTGGACTAAGTTAAAAATCCCTCAATAACGGGTTATAGTCCAACAGGTTTATTTGGAAGCACTAGCTTTCAATGCATTGCTTCTGACGAAGTTACATGGGGTTTTTATGGGACAGAGACTGTAACGTCATTTGAAAGACTGAAGAAGGATATTGGAATACTGGTTTGGAATGGGGCGGATGTGGCCAGGTGAAGATGAGGTAGAGATGGGTGAGAGTTGTGGATGGATATGATTAGTAAATTAGATTGAAAGCATTGGTTCGATATCTGACCATTTTCAAAACAGTTCCAGTTTTTGAGTTATGAAAACAGAAATTGCTGGAAAAGCTCAGCAGTCTGGCAGCATCAGCAAAGACATCTGCTCCTCTCAGTATGCCCACCTTGAAGAGGTTCTGCTCCTCTCTCTGACATGATGGACAGCATCCACAGTTCTTTAGGTTTTTATGCAGTTTTTGGATGTTGCTTCCAGACCCCAGAATTGTCCCTATCCCTAAAATATGGGAAGATTGACACAAGTGAGGCAATAATGACTACACCCTCTATTATAGATTAAATTCTCTACAGTGTGGAAACAGGCCCTTCAGCCCCACAAGTTCACACCGAACCTCCGAAGAGTAACCCACCCAGACCCATTTCCCTCTGACTAATACACCTAACACTATGGGCAATTTAGCATGGCCAATTCACCTAACCTGCACATCTTTGGATTGTGGAAGGAAACCAGAGCAACCCCACACAGACACGGGGAGAACATGCAAACTCCGCGCCGACAGTCGCCTGAGGCTGGAATTGAACCTGGGGCCCTGGTGCTGTGAGGCAGCAGTGCTAACCACTGAGCCACCGTGCTGCCCTGTGTTAAACATTGCACAATGCCAGATTGTAATCCAACAGATTTATTTAGAAGTACTAGCTTACGGAGTGCTGCTCCTTCATCAGGTGCTTTATCTGAGATCAGCAATTCACCTGACCTGCACATCCTTGGACTATGAGAGGAAACCAGAGCATCCAAAGAAAACCCACACATACTACAGGGAGAATGTGCAAGCACCACACAGGCTGGAATCGAAGCCAGGTCCCTGGCGCTGTGAGGCACCACTGAGCCAACTTGCCACTGTGAGAATGAGCTTCTTTACAGAATGTAACATTATTATATCAGATTTCTACCCACTACCATAGAATTTTGGGCTGGTTAGCTTAGTTGTCTGGATGTCTAATTTGTGATGCCAACAGTGTAGGTTCATTCCCTTCACCAGCCAAGGTTACTGCAAAGGACCTTTACTTCTCAATCTCTCCCCTTGGCTGAAGTATGCAGACCCTCAGTTTAAACCTCCATGAGTCATCTGTTTCTAGAGAGCAACTTACACGTCTTTTAGCAGACCCTCTTTCTACCATTTTAAATATTACAATGAAACTAAATAAAGCAAAATTGTGATGTGATACCTTCTTAAAGGGGCTGATCTTTCTCTTCATGCTATTTTTCAAAACCAATGTTGTGTTGAGTACTCATGAAGTGGAAGGCAGAAAGCTAGAGTTTGTTTGTAAAAATGGTAGGAGGCAAGAGTGCATGGTCTCTTTAAGAGATAAAGTGTTTCTGTGCAACAAATTGTCTGTGGGCAATGGTTGCAGGTGCTCAAATTGAAACATTTGTATCAAAAAGCCATTCAATTTAGCAGGCACAAGCAGCATTGTTACCAAGGCAACAGTTTAATTTGAACCAGGCTCTTAGCTACCACAAACCTATTAAAATTCAATTTGGTGGTTTTGGTGACTCAGAGCCAATTGGATTATAAAGAAATTAATATTTTTAAAAATTATTTAAAAAGGGGGCATTTGGAGATCAAGGAAGAGCGCCAACAGCCATCTGAAGAGATAACAATTGTGAGCTCTCTGAGAAAGCACCATCTATCTACAAAATGTACCACAGCACTTTTAGCTAATATTCCAGACAAATGAAATTACAGAGAAAACATCCCTGATGGCAGGATCAGTGGAAGAAACATGTTTGTGATTTGAGATCAGCAGAAGAAAGGCTGGAAAGAAGAAAAGAAGACAGAGCATTCCGGATAACAAATTCCGTGTGAACTTTGAGAGACAAAGTTTTAATTTATTGCTTTCATATTACTTGGATTTATGCAAATAGGATCTGTGTTTATTGGAATATCATACCAATAGAATTTAGCTCAATAAGGGAATAGTTAGTAGTTAGAGAGGAATTGTTCAGTCTGTTAGTAATTCTGTTAATTTGTTCACTGTTAGGATTAAATAAATAAACTGTTACTTGTTATGTATAAAGTGAGTATCAGGAATTCCTTTCATTTAACCACTCTTTTAGTAGATTACAAGAGGCAAGGCCAACCTCTCTGGATGGTTTGAGTTTAACTGTTAGAGGGGAACCCTTAATCCTGCCATTACATTTTGGGGCTGATGTTTTGATTTAAGTAGGAGAAAGCAAGGACTGCAAATGCTGGAGATCAACATCGAAAAGTGTGGTGCTGGAAAAGCACAGCAGGTCAGGCAGCATCCGAGGAGCAGTTCGGCCTTAGGTCCTTCATCAGGAATGGTTTAATTATAATGCAAATAGTCACAGAAACCTGAGTTCCTCTGAATGTCACATGGGCTTAAAATGCTGAGATATTTTCTGCTGGCGCATGACAAACTGTGATGTTTCTTTCAGCACAATGTCAGTGAACTCCTCACTGTGTCCTAATATCCCCCTCGTGGATGAAAAGCTACTTAACTCATACTGAAGCATTTTCATTGAATCTCTTTTGGGCTTTGGGATTTAGGCTTAATGATCCCTGTTCCTGTCTGATGATCAGACCTTCATTCAAAATAGGTTCACTCCGTAAGTGTTAAACTAGAAAAGGGAGCTCTGTATGCCTGGCTATCTCTTACTATTGCCTAGGCTGTAATTCATTAAAAGTAAAGTCACCATCACCTTACCAGACCATTGTGCTTCTCTCTCAATTGAAAGAGACAAGAGGTGGTGGTTTAACCTGAGGGTCACCACACCTCAGGTGAAAGAAAAGGTTGAGAAGGAGAGTCCCTTATGCTAACCTCAGCTAGTGCAGGAATTGAAACCACTGTGTGGAGTTTGCACATTCTGCCTCTGTCTGCTGGGTTTCCACGGGTTCTCTGGTCTCCTCCTGTAGTCCAAAGATCCTTGGGTTAGGTGGATTGGCCATGCTAAATTGCCCACAGTGCCCAGGGATGTGCAGGCTAGCTGGATTAGCCATGGGAAATGGAGGGTTACAGGGATTAGATAAGGGAGCTCGGGCTGGGTGGGATGCTCTTCGGAGGGTTATTGTGGACTCAATAGGCTGAATGGCCTGCTTCCACACTGTGGGGATTCCATGATACTATGATTTTGGCACAAGCCTGCATTGTAAACCAGCCATCCAGCCAACTGAGCTAACTGAACCTCTGTAATCTGTTAAGAGACATCTAAAACAAAAAACACAAATTTGGGGGAACTCAGAAGGTCTGACAGTATCTATGGAGAGAGACAAACTGAGTTAGCGTTTGTGTTTGAGTTTGACTCTTCTCCAGAACTTGTGAAAGTAAGTCTGGTTTTTCTTTTAGTCATTTATTAAATGTCATTAACAAGGCATTAACCCATTGTGGGTTATAGCATAAAAGGAGGCCATTCCACCAATTGCATGTGTGCTATTTGAATTCATTAGACTTAAGCTGAAATTCAGTCAACAGAAATTTTAAAAATCTGGCCTTCAATATCCTCTACAATTACTCATAATGGCAGCCTTGGCTCAGTGAGTGGCACTTGCTTTGGAAGATTATTTTTTAAAGTCATGTAGTCCTCTTGAAACCTTTGAAAAATATCCAGGTGGACACATCAGTGATGAAAAATGTGTTGCTGGAAAAGCGCAGCAGGTCAGGCAGCATCCAAGGAGCAGGAGAATCGACATTTCGGGCACAAGCCCTTCTTCAGGAAATAGAAGAAGGGCTTATGCCCGAAACGTTGACTCTCCTGCTCCTTGGATGCTGCCTGACCTGCTGCGCTTTTCCAGCAACACATTTTTCAGCTCTGATCTCCAGCATCTGCAGTCCTCACTTTCTCCTAGGACACATCAGTGAAAAAACTAAGAATACTGTAGTATCAGAAGTGTTATCTTTTGATTGAGATGTTTCGTTGAGGTCCTTTCAGACTAGTGTAAAAATATCTCATCACCACTATTTGAGGAAGATCAGTGAATTTCTCTCCAGTGTCATACTGTGATGAATGTTCATGATATAATACTATTTGGAAGTTTAATTTCGAAATGAAACAGAACCCCATAGAGTTTTAAGTTTGGTTTGTGTATCTATCATGTAGGCTAAGGATAGCAGGGCATTATTTCGTTTTTGAGCTCCAAGTGTAGTGCAAGGATATTTGGAAGTTTGTTTACATGTACTTAAAGTAGGTTTTTAAAATGCCCTCAAGGTGAATAGTTCAGTGCCTCAGAAAGCCGAGAGTAGAAGATAAAAGAAAGATTGCAGAGTTGTCTAACAAAAACTGTTCTGGGGCAGACACAGTTCCATCCAGAGAGTAGTGAGTGTGGAGATTTCTCTCAGATAGATGTCATTCAGAGAAAAAAATCCTGTAAGAGCAGCAGCATAGTTTAGCAGTCTCCAGAATAGTCAGGGCGGTAGAAAATAAATCCTGAGTGATTTAATATCGGTAAGATCAGAAACAGAAGATTGTGAAGTTGAAGTAAATTTTAAAAAAATAAGGGAGATGTGTTCACAGCTTGTTTACAAAGTCAGCAAGGTGGTTCAATTGTTAGCACTGCTGCCTCACAGCACCAGGGACCCGCATTCCATTCCACCCTCGGTAACCGTCTGTGTGGAGCTTGTGCATTCTCCCCGCATCTGCATGGGATTACTCTGGTGTTCTTCCACAGTCTGATGATGTGCAGGTTAGGTGGATTGGCCGTGCTAAATTGCACATAGTGTCCAGAGATTGGTGGGTTAGCCATGGGAAATGTGGGATTAGGAGTGCGGGTCTGGGTGGCATGTCCTTTAGAGAGTTAGTGTGGGCTTGATGGGCCAAATGGCCTGCTTCCACACTGCAGGGATTCTACAAAATCAGATGATGACATATTAGCTAGTATGGAGTGAAAGCAGATGTTTACCAAAAATAAACCAAGTACAATTTGCCAACTGAGCAAGGAAATTTGAATAGAAACAGATTTGTCTTATTTATTCGTGAACTGTGAGCATCACTGACTGTGCCAGAATTGTTTGCTTAGCCCATATTGCCCTTGCGAAAATGGTGGTGCCTTTTTGATCTACTGCATTCCATTTGGTGTAGGTAGACCCAAAATGCTCCTGGGGAAGGAGACCCAGGATTCTGACCCAGTGACACTGAAGTCAGGATAATGAGTGGCACAGAAAGGAACTTGCAGGTGATGCTATTCATATGGTCTGCTGCCCTTGTCCTTCCAGATGGAAATGGTTATCGGTTTGGCAGATACTGTCTAAGGAAGCTTGGCAAATTTCTGCAGTGCATCTTTGTAGATGGCACACACCGATGCTCCTGAGAGTTGGTGATGGAGTGGCTGAATATTTGTGGAAATAGCGCCAATCAAGAAGGCTTTGTCCTGGATGATGCCAAGGTCCTAGGGTTGGAGCTACTCTCATCCAGGCAAGTGGGAAGTATTCCGTCATTCTCTTGACTGATGTCTTATAGAGGGTGGATAGGTTTTGGGGAGAGAGCAGATGAGTTACTCTCTGCAGTGATCCTAATCTCTGACCTGCTCTTGAGGGCACCATATGTATGTGGCTTGTCTATTTCCGTTTCTGGTCAGTGGTGACCCGAAGGATGTGATAGTCAGGGATTCAGTGATAGTAATGCCATTGAACATCAAAGGGTAACGGTTAGATTGACTCTTGTTGGAGGTGGTCAGTGCTGGGAATTTTTGCGGTGCAAATGATTACTTCTGGTGGTCCAGGTCTATCTGCATTTGAACATGGACTGCTTCAGTATCTGAGAAATCATGAACTGTGCTGAAAATTCTGCAATCATTGGTGAAAATCTCCACTTCTGACCTTATATTGGGTGGAAGAAGCTGAAGATGGTTGTGCCGACGACAATACCCTGAGGAACCCTTGCAGAGCTGTCCTGGAGATGAGATGATTGACCTCCAATAACCACAAGTATCTTCCTTTGCGCCAGGTATGACTCAATGCAGTGGGCTTCTCACTGATTCCCATTGACCCCAGTTTTGCCATGATTCCTTTTTTCCACTCTCAGTCAGATGTGGCCTTGATGTCACCTCCTGTCTAGAGTTCAGCTCTTTTATCCACATTTGAACCAATTTTGTAATGGGGCCAGCAGATGATTGGCCAAATTAAGCATCCATGAGCAGGTTATTGCTGAGTAAGCATCTGCAGTCCTTGTTTTTACCTAGTTGATTTTAACCCTACTGCGAATCCTCTTGCAAGGATGCCTGCCTTGAAGAAGTTTTCCTCCTCTCTCTACAAGAATCTCAGTGAGTCTCTCTGTCACTGCAACCCCTAGGTCATCTCCTCAACTATTGTATTCTATGCTACTTTTTCCCCACCCCCACCCTCCTCTCATTTATCTCTCCACTCTGCAGGCACCCTGCCTCTATCCCTGATGAAGGGCTTTTGTCCGAAACGTTGATTTTCCTGCTCCTCGGATGCTGCCTGACCTGCTGTGCTTTTCTAGCACCACTCTAATCTAGACCCTGGTTTCCAGCATCTGCAGTCCTTGTTTTTACCTATTGCTGAGTAAGTACTGTTGGACACCATGATGACTGTTGATGACACCATGATGACTGCTGATGAGCAAGAGTAGGATTCAGTAATTGGCTGATTTGGATTTGTTCTGCTTTTTGACATAGATGCGTAGTTTTCCAAATTGCTTGGATGCCAGTGTTGTAGTTGTACTGATAAAGCTTATCTAGAGGTGTAACCAGTTCTGGACCATAAGTTTTTCAGGATTATTGCCAGAATGTTGTCAGGGTCCATCACCTTTGCAGTATCTCGTACCTATAACCATTTCTTGATGTCATGTGGAGTGAATCATATTGGCTGACGTCTGGTATCTGTAATGCTGGGGACCACTGGAAGAGGCCAAAATGGATTACCCACTCAGCATTTCTGGCTGCGAATGCTTCAGTCTTACCTTTTGCACTGATGTGTTGGGTGACCATTGCTGCAGCTGTGTCTGCAGGGAGAAGGTGTCTCAATGGCTGCCACTCTGGGAGAGGGGTTAGTGGGTTTGATGTTGTTGGGGCCGGGAAACAGGGCTGTGTTGGGCTTCAGACAAAGATCTAATCTTCTCATTTTTTCACTCTGGGCAGCTTGGCAGCAGGAGTACACTGGCATCAGCAGCTTGTCATGACCATCCCATCTCCGTAGTCTCTGTTGAATTCTGGTTTATATCTTAATACAGGATCAGTGGCATGCTCACCATGCACTGTACAGTTCCAGTCATGTAAAAAAACAAGGAAGAATCAATTTAAGAAGTACTTTTCACTCAAACAGTGGAAAGTCTTATGAATTGCCTTAGTCCAGGCATGTTTTCAACAAAATTAATTTATTTAATTTAGCTGTCAGCATTTTCCCTGTTCAAAGAGCAGCATGTATGCAAATCTTCAGAGTGTGGATTAATATTTCATTGACATTTCAGTGGATTTTATTACATTATGTTAGTCTACTGTGAGAGAACTTACCAGCAGGTCTTTCAGACACATTAACAGCATATTAAATTTCAAAAACTGCAGGTTATTAATTAGGACTTTTGGTAGCCTCAATCTCATCAATGAGCCTCTGACAAAGGGGCTCAGAGAGAGATTTCATTCTTGGAATTCAAAACCATCCTTCTTCCTGACCTCATGCATGAAAAGAGATTTTTTTGTGTGTCTGTTAAAATAATAACATATGACAGGCAGCTCTAACCTCTTTCAAAACCACTTTCTTTGTCTGGTTGATGTATGGAGCAGTAGCCCGTGGCTTGATGTTAGACGTTCAGGCGAGAAGCAGGCTTTGAGATGGATGTGCATGAGCACCAGACCCTTGTTACTCAGAGATTTATTTCTGACACCAGCAACTGCCAAGCAATGTTTAAGTAGCAATGCTGTTGGGGAAAGAGTTAAAACAGACAGAAGAATAAAAAAATCTCAGCTTTTTTTTATCTACTGCTGAAATTCTATGTTTTGCCATCAGTTCAGGAAGGAAACAGTGAGTTTGCACCTGATCAGGTCCCTTAGAAACGTTTCCAAATAGCTCACACACATGAATTATTTTGAGTCATATTGCCAGTTGCTACACAGAGCAATGTTACTATATTCTCTTGGGGAGGTGCAGCTGTATATTGTCCTTTGTTTTAATTAGATTCAGTTCTGGGATTAAGCCTTGATTGCAAGGCCTCAATGCCCATCCCTAATTGCCCTTGAGCATGTGGTGGTGAGCTGCCATCTTGAACCATTGCAGTCTATGGGGCGTAGAGACATCTACAATGTCAATAGGGAGTTCCAGAATTTTTACTGAGTGACAGTGAAGTATACTTCCAAGTCAGGATAGTGAATGTCTTAGAGGGGAACTTGCAAGTGGTGGTGGTCCCATGAATCTACTGCCCCTGTCCTTCTAGATGGTGGTGGTTATGGATTTGGAAGGTGTTGTCTTCGTAAGTTGCTGTAGTGCTTCTTGTGAATGGTATCCACTATGACTGAACGTGTGTGAATGTGGTGTCAATCAAATGGGTTGCTTTGTGCTGGATGGTGTCAAGCTCCTTGAGTGTTGATGGAGTTACACTCATCCAGGCAAATGGGGAGCATTCCATCACACTCCTGACTTGTGCCTTGTAGATGGTAGACTGGTGATGCAGAGTCAGGAGGTGAGTCACTTGCAGCAGAATTCCTAGCTCTGACCTGCTCTTGCAGCTATCATATTTATATGGCTAGTCCCATTCAATTTCTAGTCAATGGTAACCCCCAGGATTCAGTGACGGTAACAATATTGAATAGCAAAGGCAATAGGTCCATTTCCTTCACTGGTAATGGTCATTTGCCCAGCACATGCACATCACAAATGTTCCTTGGCTGTGAACGCAAAGGTTTATTGTGTTGCTTAGGCTCCCTCTACTCCTACTTATACTAGGACCAATCCTGATATCAATCTGACTTAACAGAATGATACTAGACTTATATCCTGACATCTAGGCTAATGTTCTGTGGATGTGGGTTCAATTTCCACCACTGCAACTTTGAAATTTAAATTCAAGTAACAAAATCTGGTTCAAAAGCTGGTCTCAATAGCTGTGACTATGACACAATTATCAATTGTTGTCTTAAGAATCCATCTGGTCAATGAATGTTCTTCAGTGAAGGAAATCTACTGTCCTTACCCAGTCTCACCTACAGGTAACTGCAGAACAGCAGCAATTTGGTTGACTCTTCGCTTCCCTCTGAAATAGGGGAGTAAGACACTCACTTCAAGGGTTATTCATCTTTGATCATTGCTGTACAACCATCAAAGATGCCTACTGCTCCATCCCCCACCTGCATTTTGGTAAATCAGATCACAATGCTGTGCTCCTTCACCAGGCTTACAAGCAAAATTTGAAGCTTGAGGACTCAGTACAGAAAGTAGTGCAGGTTGGTCTGAGGAAACAGATGGGCTTCTGTAGTACTGCATAGAGTCAGTGGACTGGGCCATATTCAAGAACTTAGCGGCCAATGAAACGAGTAAGCCACTACAGTTACAGACTTCACTAGTAAGTATGTAGAAGACTGCATTGCTGAAGAAGTTAATCCGAATGTTCCCCTATTGGAAACACGGACAAACCAGGACATCCACTCCCTACTGAAGTCCAGGTCTGTGGCATTCAAGTCGGGCAACACTGACCAATCCAGGAATGACCTTCATAAGGTCATCAGAGATGCCAAGAGGCAATACCAAACTAAAATTAAGACCCAGACAAACCATATGGACACCCGTTGTTTGTGACAAAGCTTACACTAGATAACAGGCTACTAAGTGAAGTCAAACAGAACTGCAGTACATCCCTACTCAAGAGCTCAATGTATTATATGCTTGCTTTGTACAAAAGGTCAGTAAAACAATGCCACTTTCCCCAACAGCCTTGGGAACACCTATACCCACAGTCACTGCCACAAGCATTAGATCTGTCTTCTCGAGAGTGAACCCATGGAAAGCGACCAGCCTGGATGGACTCCCCAGCTGTGCACTCAGATTTTGTGTGAATCAACTGGTGGGAGTATTCGCTAACATTTTTAGCCTCTCCTTACTACAATGTGAGCTTCTTACTCCTTCAAAAAGACCACCATCATCCCAGGGTCAAAGAAAAATCATGCAGTGTACCTCAATGACTACTGCTCAGTGGCTCTGACCTCCATAATTATGAACTGCTTGGAGACATGAATCATGGCTCACATCAACTCCAGCCAACCAAATTGCCTTGATCCTTTGCAATCACATAATAGCACAACAGGTCCACAGCAGACATCTTCTCCCTGACCCTACACTTATCCCTAGAAGTCATCTGGATAACAAGGATACCTACGTCAGGCTCCTCCCCATTGACTACAGTTCTGCTTTCAACACCTCCATTCCAAACTTATCTCCAAATTCCAAGACCTAGGTCTTGGCTGTCCACTCTGTAATTGGATCCTCGACTTCCTGACCCATAGACACAATCAGCAAGAATAGGTCACAACATCTCCGCCACCATGATCCTCAACACTGGTTAAGAGCTGCTTCACTTTTCTTTTGAGCTAAAAGATTTGCAGGAAGGGAGTGTCCCACCCTAAGATTAGTGTTGTTATTGCTGTCTAACTATACAGGGCGGTAATGAAGGATCTCTCCTCACCTGAGGTGTGCTGACCCTCAGGTGTGGTTGAATCACTACCAGTTGTTCCTCTGCAATGAGTGAACAGCCTTATGGTCCTTTGGGATGATGGCAACTTTATTTTCACTGAAATGGGTCCCAAGCTTTTTCTTGCCATTTCACTTGATGTACGGTCAGATGTAGTGCAACATCTCCAGAATTGAAACTGAATAAAGATGAACAGTTGAGAACAATCATGCACATACAAATTGTCCTGTCTTTCTCAACACCAATCATGCTCAAGTGTATTATTTAATGCTGCAACAGTAGATGCAAATTGCATGGAAATGTCCAATTTTAATTCCACAACATCAAGTTAATAACCCCCTGAGTCCAGACTGTCCAGTTTGATACAGGATGGATAATTTACTACCTTGAATCATACCAAAACTGAGAGCTACTTCCAATGAAATTCTTAGTAGTCCTTCCTAATGTCTCGCATTGATACATAAATGTGTTATGTAACCTGCATGTTTAACAGTGAATTAATTAACTGAGTGTGATGTCACGTTTGATATGATTCTCTAAATGTTCTTTCACAAGGTAAAGTTATGACCTAAAAGCATAAGAGTATCAATTTAACTTGAGAATTTCACTAGATTTCTGAAGGGTGTTTGTCACTCATGTGAGTTGTCTCGTACTGATTAGGGCAAATGCAAGAATGCCAAGTTTCAAATGATCACGATAATTTATACTTAGTACTTTCAAAATTTCCACACAAAGAGAAAAGGCCAGTAAAGAAAAATAAGTAACACTTGGAAATGAACACACTGGTGCACTGTTTTGCAGAATACGAGATGAGACAGAGCAGAATATAACATGGGCGGCATGGTGGTAAAGTGGTTAGCACTGTTGCCTCACAGCCCCAGAGACCCGGGTTCAATTCCCGCCTCAGGCGACTGACTGTGTGGAGTTTGCACATTCTCCCCGTGTCTGCGTGGGTTTCCTCCGGGTGCTCCGGTTTCCTCCCACAGTCCAAAGATGTGCAGGTCAGGTGAATTGGCCATGCGAAATTGCCCGTAGTGTTAGGTATAGGGGTAAATGTAGGGGTATGGGTGGGTTGCGCTTCGGCGGGTCGGTGTGGATTTGTTGGGCCGAAGGGCCTGTTTCCATACTGTAATGTAATCTAAAAAAAACATATGCAAGTTTTGCTGTTTATCTCCATTGTGGACAGTGCAGATGACAGCATAGAATTATGAAGGGACATTCAGAGACTAAGTGAATAGGCACAACTGTGAAAGGTCGAGTTCAATGTAAGAAAGTATGAGTTTTTCTATTTTGGACTGAAAAATAATAGATCAGCGAACTTTCTAGATGGTACCAAATTAAATACACTGGATGTTCGACAAGAATTGGGGTTCAAGTGAATAGATATTTAAAATGTCAAGAACAGGTGCAGAAAATAATCGAGAAAGCTAATGAAATGCCAGCCTTTACATTTAGAGGATTGATGTGCACGAATGCTGCATTTATACAAAACTCTGGTTGGACCCCAATTGGAGTACTGTGAGTAGATCTGGGCACCACACCTGAAGAGGTGCAATGTAGGTTTACAAGAATAATACCGAGACTTACACTTTAGGCCTGTTTTCTCTACAAGTTAAAAGGTTAAGGAGTGATTCGAACAAAAGTCCTCAAAATATTAACAGGAAAGGAAAGGGTAGATAAAGATAAACTATTTCCACTGGTTTGGCAATTCTAAAACTAGAGGCATAGTCTGAGAAATTGCTGGAAAAGCACAGCTGGTCTGGCAGCAACTGTGGAGAGAAATCAGAGTTAACGTTTCAGATCCAGTGACCCTTCTTCACAACATTCTTCGGCGTTAACTCTGATTTCTCTACACTTCCAGACCTGCTGAGCTTTTCCAGCAATTTCTCCTTTTGTTCTGATTTCGAGCAACCAAAATTTTTTTAATTGGACATAGTCTGAGCATGAGGATTTAAGAGAGATGTTGGGAAGCACTTCAACACACAAAGGGTGGTTGATGTTCAGAACTTTTCCACAACTGAACTGAACTGAATTGAACTGAATTTATTGTCACATGTACCGAGGCACTGTGAAAAGCTTTGTCTTGCAAGCAATACAGGCAGATCACAGAGTTAAGTGGCGTAGATAAGTAAATAATAGGTAAACAGCAGCCAGTACAAAAACACAGGTACAGTCTGAGTCCATTCAGTATTCTAACAACAGTAGGGTAGAAACTGTTTCGAAACCAGCTGGTGCATGTGTTCAGGCTTCTGTACCTTCTCCCCGATGGTAGAGGTTATACAAAAGCATTGCCACGTGGGATGGATCTTTGAGAATGCAGGTGGCCTTTCCTCGACAGTGGGCCTGACAGATGGATTCTATAAATGGGACGTTGACCTTTGTGATTGTCTGGGCTGAGTTCACCACTCTCTGTAACTGTCTCCGATCTTGAATGGTACAGTTCCCATACCAGGTAGTGATACATCCAGACAGAATGCTCTTGATGGTGCACCTATAAAAGTTGGCAAGGGAATTGAGATAGATACTAAAGACAGGTATATGCTTTTGGGCCACAGATCAGCTACAACCTCATTGAATGTTAGAAAATGCTCGAGGGACTGAATGTCTACACCTGTTCCTATGTTGCTATGCTCCTTCAAGGCTGATTATTCAAAAAATGACCCAAAGCTTAATCATATTCAATTTGTTTGCAAAGAACAGGTCACATACATATGAATATATGTCACATCTCGAAAGTATAACTGAGGCAAAGTATGAGCTTAACTGATTATCTTAAATTGCTTGTTCACATAGAATTTCATTAACAACCAATTTAAAATTACCAGTTGGGTTCACAATGCAGTTCACTTACACTTACTAGAATCAACATGTATTTATAGACAAGGACTGATACTCTGTCAGAAAAAGGAACATGACTTTGACACAGCCAAATGCCTGGGGTGAATAGTTGCCCGTTGCACTCTCCATAGCAACGCCTCAACCAATTAGAATCAACTGGCGAACTAATGGCAACCTTTTCACATGTTGCACAGAGCGTCGCTTGCTCTGCGTCCAGCATACCTGTGTTTGCGCTGACTGGTATAGGACAAGGCAGCAGGTTACTCAGAAGGAGTCAAGTTCTGTAACACTCAGGCTTGTGTGCTCTTTGAGTACTCTTCCTACCACAACCTGCAGGAGAAGCATGTTTTCTGATTTAAGCAAGCAAATAAGAGTAAAAAAGTTACATCTCTCTAGCATTTCACAGTAGATTTTCAGCTAATTTTCTGCTGGTCCACGCTCGACTTCTGAATGTTGACATGGCAACTGTGCCCTTGGAAATGCTGGTACCAGTTTCAGCATCAAGATTCAGGTTGTTGTTGGTGGTATATCTGAGGTATGTGAAGCTGTCGATGAACTCCTGAGTGTAGGTGCCGATCTTGATGGAAGGTTGAGTCTTTACATCCTGGCTCTTAATGTTTTGATTGTCAATCTAAGTTCTTCGTAAGCCCAGGGCAACATTTCTTATTCACTATGGGACGTGGATGTCACTGGCTGACCATCATTTATTGACCAACCCTAGCTGCCCTTGTGAATGTGGTGGTGAGCTGCCTTCTTGAATGGCTGTTGGTTGACCCACAATGCCCTTAGGGACAGAATTCCAGGATTTTGGCACAAGGACAGTGAAGGAATGGTGGTATATTTCCAAGTCAGGATGGTGAATAGAGGGGCCCTTTCAGATGATGGTGTTCCCATGTATCTGCTGTCCATGTCCTTTGAGATGGAAGTGGTTGTGAGTGTGGAAGATGCTGTCAAAAGGACCTTTATTTAATTTCTGCATCACATCTTGTCGATAGTACACACTGCTGCTAATGAGTGTCAGTGGTGGAGGGAGTGGATGGTGCCAACCAAGTGAGCTGCTTTGTCCTGGATGATGTCAAGCTTCTTCAGTGTTGTTGGAGCTGAAATCATGCAGGCAAGGAGAGGGGGGGGGGGGGAATATTCCTTCACACTCCTAACATGTGCCTTATAGATGGTGGACAGGCTTTGAGGAGTCAAGAGGTGAATTACTCGCCGCAGTATTCCTTGATTCTGACCTGCTTATGTGACTGGCCCAGTTGAATTTCTGGTCGACATAACTCCAAAGATGGTGTTAGTGGGGGATTCAGTGATTGTAACACCATTGAATGTCAAGTGGCAGTGGTTGGGTGGCCTCTTATTGGAAATAATCATTGCCTGGCATTTGCATGGCGCAAATGTTACTTGCCATCTTTCAGCTCAAGCCTGTATATTGTCCAGATCTTGTTGCATTTAAACATGGACTGCTTTAGTATCAGAGGTGTTCTGAATGGTGCTGAACATTGCCCAATTATCAGCAAACAGCCCCACTTCTGACCTTATGATGGAGGGAAGGTCACTGATAAAGTAGCTGAAGATGGTCTCGGACACGACTCTGAGGAAACTCCTGCAGAGATGCCCTGGAGCTGAGATGATGATCTCCAAAGGCCACAGCCATCTTCCCAAGTGGCAGGTATAATTCCAACCATTGAACAGTCTCTACCACCCCTCCCCCCCCACGCCCCCCCCCCTCCCCCGCCTTTCCTGATTCCATATTTCTTCGAATGCAGCCTTGATGTCAAGGGCTGTCACTCTCACCTCCCCTCTGGAATTTAGCTCTTTTGTCCATGTTTGAACCAAGGCTGTAACAAGGTGAGGATCCCAAACTGGGCGTCACTGAGCAGGTTATTGTTGAGCAGGTGCTGCTCAATAGCAATTGTTGATGACACCTTCCATTACTTTCCTGATGATCAAGAGTGGACAGATGGACCGTAATTGACCAGATTGGATTTGACCTGCTTTTTGTGAACAGGACATACCTGGGAAATATTCCACACTGTTGGGTAGATGCCAAGATTGTAACTGTACTGGAAGAGCTTGGCTCGGGGAGCGGAAAGTTCTGGATCACAAATCTGTTCTGAGCATGTTGTCAAGGCCCATATCTTTTGCAATATCTACTGCCTCCATCCTATCTAGCAATCACATGGTGTGAATTGAATTAGCTGAAGACCGATAGCTATGATGCTAGGACTCACTGGAGGAGGCCACTTATCACTTCTGGCTAAAAATTGTGGCAAATGTTTCAGCCTTAGCCATTGCATTGATATGCTGGGCTCTTCCATCATTGACCAGGATAAAAAACAAAGAACATTACAGCACAGGAACAGGCTGTTTGGCCCTTCAAGCCTGTGCTGATCCAGATCCTCTTTCTAAATCTGCCATCTATTTTCAAAGGATCTGTATCCCTTTACTCCCTACCCATTCATGTATTTGTCTAGATACATCTTAAATGATGCTGTCATTCCCACCCCTACTACCTCCGCTAACAATGTGTTCCAGGCACCCACCACCTTCTGCGTAAAGAATTTTCCACGTATATCTCCCCTAAGCTTTCCCCTCTCACTTTAACTCGTGACCCCGAGTAATTGAGTCCTCCACTCTGGGAAAAGGTTTCTTGCTATCCACCCTGTCTACATCTCTCATGATTTTGTAGGCCTCAGTCAGGACCCCTTCAGCCTCCTTCTTTCCAATGAAAATAATCCTAATCTACTCAACCTCTCCTCATAGCTAGTGCCCTCCATATCAGGCAACATCCTAGTGAACCTCCTCTGCACCGTCTCCAAAGCATCCACATTCTTTTGGTAATGTGGCAACCAGAACTGTACACAGTATTCCAAGTGTGGCTGAATCAAAGTCTTATACAACTGTAACATGACCTGCCAACTCTTGTACTTAATACCCTGTCTGATGAAGGAAAGCAAGCCGTATGCCTTCTTGACCACTCTACTGACCTGCATTGCCACCTTCGGGGAACAATGGACCTGAACACCCAGATCTCTCTGTACATCAATTTTCCCCAGGACTGTATATTTTGCTCTGGAATTGCATCTTCCAAAATGCATCACCTCGCATTTGTCCAGATGGAACTGCATCTGCCATTTCTCTGCCCAACTCTCCAATCTATCTACATCTGCTGTATTCTCTGACAGTCCCCTTCAATATCTGCTACTCTACCAATCTTAATGTCATCTGCAAACTTGCTAATAAGGTAACCTACACCTTCCTCTAAATCATTTATGTATATGATATTTGTGGAGCCTCCTCCTCCAGTGAGTTCTGATTCCTTGGTTGTGGAATTGTTGAGCTCTGTCTATCAGTTGCTGCTTATGCTGTGTGCCATGCAAGTATTCCTGTTTTGCAGCTTCACCGTGTTGACACCTCATTTTTAGGTATACCTCATGCTGTTTCTAGTATGCCCTCCTGCACTCTCCATTGAACCAGGGTTGATCCCCAGTTTGATGGTCATGGTTGAGTGGGGGAGATGCCAGCCCATGAGGTGACAGATTGTGCTGAAGTACAATTCTGCTGCTGCTGATGACCCACAGCACCTCATGGCTGTCAAGTCTTGAGTTGCTGGATCTGTTCGAAGTTTGTCCCATTTAGCACGGTAATAGTGCCACACAACATGGTGGAGTTTGTTCTCAATGTGAAGGTGCGACTTCGTCTGTACAAGGACTGTGGGGTGGTCACTCTTAAAGCTACTGTCATGGAGAAATGCATCTGCAACGTGCAGATTGATAATGATGAGATCAAGCATGCTTTTCTTACTTGTTGGTTCCTTCATCACCTGCTGCAGACCCAATCTAGCAGCTATTTCCTGTAGGACTCAGCTAGCTTGAACAATAGTGCTGCTGCCAAGCCCCCTCTTGGTAGTGGCCATTGATTCCCCTATCCAGAGTATACTACAGTGTCACCACCTCCACTGGATCTTTCCTGCCAGTGGGACAGGACATATCCAGGGATGGTAATGGTGTCTGGGGTGTTATCTGTAAGGTATGATTTCATAACTATGAATATATCAGGCTGTTGATTGAATCGTCTGTGAGACAGCTCTCCCAATCTTGGCACTAGCCCCCAGATATTAGTAAAGAGGACTTTGCAGGGTCAACAGGACTGTTTCAGCCGTTGTTCTTTTTATGGAATCATGGTCGATGCTGGGTTGTCCGTCCAGTTGCAATTCTTTGTTGAGACTTCGCAGTGATTGATATGACTGAGTGGTTGTCAGGCTGTTTCAGAGGGCAGCTGAGAGTCAACCACATTGCTGTGAGTCTGGAGTCACATTCCAGCCAGACAAGGTGAGGATGGCAGATTTCCTTCCTTGAAAGGCATTAGTGAGCTAGATAGGTTTTTTCTGGCAATAGTTTCATGGTGAGCAGTAAGTTCTTAATTCCAGATTTATTTTTTATTGAATTCAACTTCCACCATCTTCCGTGGTGGGAATCGAACCTACGTCCCCAGAACATTAGCTGAGTTTATGAACGAATAGTCTATCGATAATAGTACTCGGCTATCACCTCGCCTACAATCTATAAGCTGCTGCAAGTGAACTTTCATAAGTTTATTCAGCAACTGAATCAATGGTTTGAAATTTTATGCCAGAATTTGCAGGAAGTCCTCTTTTAAAGTTGTAGCTGCATTGCTGATAATCATAACTTTGAGTGAAACATAGTTTCTCATAAGAATCAATGTTAATGTCAGTGTTCGGTTCCTGAACACACTTTTTGCTCAGAACAAACAATGTATTAGTTGAAATACTGGACTGCATGTACACAGTACTGTGTGTTCCTAATCAAAGTAACTTGCAAAATAAACCAAATCGGTAAGAATTAAAGAAACATCACATTCAGTGCAATACATTGAAAAATAATGGCTCACATACAGTCCTAAAGTACTTTCAAACTGATCAGGCTCCATCTAGTCACAACTGCTGGTCAGGACAACTTGCAAGAACAGGACGTCAGTGCAGAATGAGAGGCAGCAGCCAGGAACATAGAGAGTAGCTGAAGAATGTTACAAAGCCAGGTCCAAATTGCAAAATTCTGTGGCCATTTATAAACTTGTAATTCCAAAAGGCATCAAAAGTACAGAATCTCAACCAATCTGCAAAGCTCATGATTAGGAAGGCAACAGTTATTTTTCCAGCTTCAACTCTACTAATAGCCTCCACTGCAATGGCCACAACATGCCACAGTCCATTCTTAGGAGAAAGTGAGGATTGCAGATGCTGAAGATCAGAGCTGAAAAATGTGTTGCTGGAAAAGAGCAGCAGGTCAGGCAGCATCCAAGGAACAGGAGAATCGACGTTTCGGGCATAAGCCTGAAGAAGAGCTTATGCCCGAAACGTCAATTCTCCTGTTCCTTGGATGCTGCCTGACCTGCTGCGCTTTTCCAGCAACACATTTTTCAGCACAGTCCATTCTTAGTGAACCAATCTATTTTAAACTTCATTATTCCCTAGTCATCTCTTATTTCTAATCTGTACATGTTTTTGTCATCCCAGCTGATTTTACTATGGAACACGTTGGATCCCAGAAGAAATTTAATTTGATTCTGGAACATAAGCGCGCAGTGCTACAATAAAATATGAGTTTACTACACAAAGAAAAACATGAAATGTGATAAACTAAGCTATGCTCAGAATACAAGTAGAAAGATTTCAAAACATGGTACAAATGAAATCACATCTGTCCCAACACTGTTACTATACAATAATCAAAAACAAGAAAGATTTTACTTTTCCTTCACACATTTCTAGGTTAGTCTTAACTATTGCTTTCAATTCCTCGACTTGAAAGTTTGTCAGCCTCTTCCTTGATTAGTCACATAACTGAATTTAGACTTCCCCCAACTTTGAATAACCACTTCAGGGTTCTAATCAAACACCTTTTTGTCTGGAGCTTCCAAATTAAAATCCTAACACTGAGGTAACCATTTTCTTTCCTCAGCAGAAACAGGTTCACACATTTAATCTCCACCAGAACCTCTGTGTGGTGAAAAAACAAAATCTTTTCCAGACAGGGACTTTTTTCCCAAAGCAAAAAGAGGGGTGATCCTTCTTCATACAAAGCATACTAATGCTCTTAATTTTTATTCCATTTGCTTGTAATACTTTGCTAATGCAAACAAATTCTTATTATCATTTCTTACCATGAAGGTCCTTCCTCCTCAACCTCACCCCTGGCCTAAGGCATGGTGACCCTGAGATTAAATTCACCACCAGATGTCTCTCTTTAAGGAGAGAGCAACCCGCAACAAATCATAGAATCTCTGTGGAAACAGCCCATTCAGCATATCGATTCCACACCTAGCCTTCAAAAAGCATCCCACCCAGACCCTATAAGACTGCATTTTGCATGGCTAACCCATCCTAGTCTGCACATCCCTGGACACTGTGAGCAATTTAGCATCTTTGGAATGTGGGAGGAAACTAGAACACCCAGAGGAAACCCACGTAGCCACAGCTGGAATGTGCAAACTCCACGCAGACAGTCGCCCGAGGATGGGATTGAACCTGGCACTGTGAGGCAGCAGTGGTAACCACTGAGCCACTGTGCTGCCCTACAGGTTTCTTCTCCCTCACAGCTTTAAACAAAAACCTGGCTACAGAAATCCTGACAAGAAAATCATTAAAATTCATCATACACACAGACCAAAAATCCACTGTCTCAAATAACTGATATTAAAATATATATAAATTGCACACCTCATATCAAAACATGTGTCGCTTTATTATTTTTATTTGCATTTAGAAACAAATTGCTCTTTGTTAAGTCAAGAAGACCTGGCCAGCTCGGTACGTTTTAAAACATAGGTCTCAGAGAATGGTATCCATGGAAGGAATCCTCTCTCAATTAATCCTGTTACAACCAACTGTGGGAATGGATGAATAAAGAAGGAGAGCTGGCTCATCCCTCCTCACTCTAAGTCCTGACAGTTTGGTCTATCCTTTCAGACACTGCAGTGAAATGGGAAACCTCACCAGGGGTCTGGACATAACAAGAACATGCCCAGGCCAAAGGTAAAAACAGAAGGTAAGAGCAGGAGCCAAGGCCACACCAGGAACCTGGGTGGGAGCCAGGGAAAAGTGTGAGAACCAACTGAGGTCCCTGGTGGTCACATCAGACACTGTGGACTTTCAAAATAAGAATGGAATGGGAGCCAAATGGAGGGAATTATAGACTTCAGGACTGAGAATGCGACTGGAAGCATTGGAGAAAAGATCAATTTGTGCATTGCAGGGTTTAGAACAAGAAGTCTGCAGCAAATAACATTAAAGCAAAACTGACAAGTTAAATTAATATATTGACAGCAATTGATCATGGATATTAAAGGGAAAAACATTAAATGAGTCAACTTTAACCACAGGCATACTGCACCCTTCCTATTCCATCTGCTCAGTATCTTGGTCCAGATACATACGTAGGAAACAAATAGTTGTTTTGCTCATTTTGGAATGCCTTTATTTGCTGAAAATATGGTGAGAAGTGTTTTTAAAAAGAATTCCAATTGTTCAATGCACAGCGCTGATCTACGATGGTGATATTCCTTCCACGCTGCAGATACTGTGCTGAGGATTGCAAATGAGCAAGTCTTCTGTCCCCCAGGTAATAGAAGGGCACAAAATGTCTCATACATTTTTAAGAGCTTTGATGTTTCAGTATGAGGATGTGTAGGGAAAAAAATACTGCCAGCAGCTTATTTCTTCCTGCAAGTCATTGTTACTTGCTGCTGTCTCAAAAGTAACCTTTATTCTCGGTTCTCAGAAAATAAAACAGAAAATGTTTCAAGAACATGCAGAAAGTCAAGCATCCTCAGTGAACAAAGAAACAGAGGCAATTGGGGAATTTGTACAAACTAAGGGAAAGAGGCTTGGGTGTTAGCAAGGAGTTACATCCACTAATGATAAGGCTAAATTATAGTTCCCATTCATCTTCTCTACTTCTGGGTTTAACCTACATGGTTTGCATGGGTCCTGTTTGAGGTGTTATATAAATAATTATATAAATAATTAAATAGATTGTTAACTGGTACTTTATCCAACCTTTCTGGCATTAACAGCCAGGGTCCCTACATGCAGTGATAGTGTCCCTATCTCTGGGCCTGTTGCAAATTACCATCCTGAAAGTAGATCTTTTTCCAAATGTCTGATTTTTATTTGTTTGTTAATCCAAGTTAAAATATTGCCATAGGTGCCATCAGCTCTTATCTTATTGAGATGCCTTATTTACAGGAATTTATCAAATGCATTTCAAAATTCAAATATATTACATCTACTGGTAGACCTTATCTATCCTCCTCACCAATTTATAATAAATTGATTAGGCCTGATCCCTTCTTCATGAAGCTATGCTAGCTCTGCTTGATTGAATTGTCTGTTTCCAAATGCTCTGCTATAGAATCTAAGTCCTGTAATGTGATTGTCCTGGAAGGTGTTGAGTTTGTTCATTGTTGTTGCTACACTCATTCAGGTAACTGGACAGTGATGCATCATGCTCCTGACCTATGTCTTGTAGATAGTGGACAGGCTCTAGGGAAGCAAAGGGTGAGTTATTCCTAACTTCTGACATGCTCTTGTAGCCACATTATTTACAAGGTAAATTCAGCTCAGTTTCTAATCAATAATAATCTCCATGATGTTGATAGAGGGTGATTCAGCATTGGTGATACCCATTAAAGGTCAAGGACTAATTTTGATTCTCTCTTGAAGGAGATTATTACCTGACATTTGTATGGCATGAATGTTACCTGCCACTTGTCAGCCCAAGTCTGGATATTATTCACATCTTGTTGCATTTGGAGGTGGACTGATTCAGAATCTGAAGGTTGACAAATGGTGCTGAACATTGTGCAATCATCGGCGAACATTTCCACTTCTGACATTTTGCTGGAAGGAATGTCATTGATGAAACAGCTAAAGATGGTTGGGCCAAGGACACTACCCTGAGGAACTCCTGCAGAGACGACTGCCTTCCAAAAACCACAACCATCTTCTTTTTCACTGGGTAGGACTCCAACCAGAGGAGGCATTGCCCCGATTCTCATTGAGGCTAATTGCTGTCACATTCAGTCAACAGACAAAGTCTTTTCTCTGTGGTGGGTGAGTCCAGAACTAGAGGGCATAGGTTTAGGGTGACAGGGGAAAGATATAAAAGAGACCTAAGGGGCAACTTTTTCACGCAGTGAGTAGTGGGTGTGTAGAATGAGGTACCAGAGGAAGTGGTAGAGGCTGGTACAATTGCAACATTTAAAATGCATCTGGATGGGTACATGAATTGAAGGGGTTAGAGGGATGTGGGCCAAGTGCTGGCAAATGGGACTAGATTAGGTTGGGATATCTGGTTGACATGGACAAGATTAGATTAGATTCCCTACCATGTGGAAACAGGCCCTTCGGCCCAACAAGTCCACACCGACCCTCCAAAGAGTAACCCACCCAGACCCATTTCCCTCTGCCAATGCACCTAACACTATGGGCAATTTAACATGGCCAATTCACCTGACTGCATATCTTTGGACTGTGGGAGGAAACCAGAGCACCCGGAGGAAACCCACGCAGATACGGGCAGAATGTGCAAACTCCACACAGACAATTGCTCGAGGCTGGAATCGAACCTGGGACCCTGCTGTTGTGAGACAGCAGTGCTAACCACTGAGCCACCATGCCACCCTTAGTTGGACCGAAGGGTCTGTTTCCGTGCTGTACATCTCTATGACTCTATGACTCTCAGTGCAGCATGACATATAGGGCAGTCACCCACACCCCACCCCTGGAATTCAGCTCTTTTGTCTATGTTTTGAACCAAGGCTTTAATGAGGTCAAGAGGTAAGTGGCCCTGGCGGAACCCAAACTGGGTGTCAATGAGCAGGGTATTGCTGAGCAAGTGCTGCTCCTTAGCACTGTTAATGACACCTTCCATCACTTTATTGATGATCGAGAGTAGACTGATGGGCCGTAATTGACAAGATTGGATTGGTACGTTTTTTTGTGTATACAGGACATACCTGGGCAATGTCCATATCATCAGGTAGATGCCAGTATGGTAGCTGTACTGGAGTTCCTTTTCCTTGCCATGTACTTGACTCACCTTCAGTTGGATTTCCTTGCTGACAGTCTTAACCATGCTATGGCTGCGGATTCAACTCTCGCCTTTGCGGAGGAATGTGAGACCAGCCCACTTCTCCTCAGCGTCATGCCACTCCACAGAGCCAGTGGATGAATGCAGAGACCAAGCAATGAGGCCTTATATCTTCTACAGTAAGATGGTGAGGTCTCTCAGCCGGTCTGAGCACAAGCTACAGTCTCTTCCAGCCTGTCGTTGCTCACAATCTGCAGTCTCCTGGAAAAAGTCATTTTATCATTGATCAGCTGGAAATGCATTTACCTGACAAAGTGCCTGGATAAGAAGGCCACAACCCTGCAGACTAATCGCCCATCACACCAACTTACCCCATAGCACCATCAACCCAACTTTGTTTTCTTTAAAATTTATTAATGAAAAGTGTTGCTACTGAAGCTAGTGTATGCTGTTTTTTTAAGTATATTAATTCAAGGGATGTGAGCATTGCTCCAGCATTTGATGCCTCTCCCAATTTGCCCTTGAGAAAAGGTTGTGAACCACCTTTGAGAATCACTGCAGTCTATGTTATGTCAAAGCAGGTCCACAGTCCTGTCAGGGAAGGAGTTGACCCAGTGACAATGAAGGAACATCGGTACAGTTTGAAGTCGGGATGGTGTGTGAGTTAATGGGGAATTTTCAGGTTATAGGCGATAGGTGCATGTAGTGAAGTTTAGAGCTCATTCTGGTTGATTACAAAACACCTTCATGCTTTCAGCTTTATACAAATTCCACTATGCTTACCATAATGCCCAGATTTCACTGTCTGTGTGCCTTACAATATCTTTGTTGCACCACAGTCTTTCATTAACATTGTCTCTTCATTACTCAAGACAGGCTCCATTATCTGTTACTGCAGCTCCTATACTTTATTTTATTGAATCTATTTTTCCTAAACATTCCATTCAGAGATGTTATTCCACACCTCTGGAGCAGTTGGGCCTCTTGTTTCAGGGGTGAGGATACTACCACTGTGGCACAAGAGGGTCCCTAAACAAGCTCCTATACTATTAGCCTGTCTCTTTACATCTATGGTTTCTATTTACTTTTACAATAGGATTAAAAAGTTAACACGTAATTAACTGAAACTGATTTAACCCCTTCATACATGTAGCAGCTATCCATAAAGGTGGTGCCCCCTACATGTTCAAAGACAATTAGGGATTGATCAACCAATATTGCCCTCATCATATGAACCCCTTGAACAAAAAATTGCAATCCTTTTGAAGGTCAGCAAGATTTTGTTTTTAACTGATAACTATTTTAAAAAATGGTATGTTTATCAATTCAGTAAAATATTGTGCCATCAAGGAGAAACTAATCACATAGATAAGTACCTAACCAGCGACTCCACAGTAATGTTTATCAATGGTTTTACATGACAGGGGAGCAAACTTATGTGAAGTGTTTTTCAGTGATGTGGACCAGAATCCATGCAACCAATGAACATGAACATACGCAGATTGCTTTGAATATGACCACTATTAATGTGTACTTCAGCATATCCTGTTAAGAGATCCTGTTAAGTCTATTGTATGATCCCTACTCTTTATGCAAGATTTTTGATTCTTGCTACTTCTGCTAACTAGAAGTGTGCATATAAAAGGCAATCTGTCATGCTTTAAATCTTGGCCATTTACTTAAATTATATGCTAACTTAAATGGTATTCAGTATTTAATGAGAAAATGTAAATGCTAGAGATCAGAGTCGAAGAGTGTCGTGCTGGAAAAGCACAGCAGGTCAGGCAGCATCTGAGGAGCAAGAGAATCGACATTTTGGGCAAGAGCCCTTTCTGATTAAAGGTTTATGCCGGAATCATCGACTCTGTTGCTCCTCGGATGCTGTCTGACCTGCTGTGCTTTTCCGGCGCTACACTTCTTGACTCCAATATTTAATGTCAGGCTGCTGATGTGGGTCCAAACCTTTCATTTAATCCTAAGACTTCACTTTGCCATAATTGCTCATGTAACAGTTTCATTATTAAATTTTTTTTCTTCTAATTACTCCAAATTCCCTTTATCCCCTCTCTTCAAGGTATAGTAGCTTCCTTTCCAGTTTTATTTGCACAGATACCTTATTCAAGTGTTGATTATTTAGGTGTGAGGCTTGGTACTGAGTACTCAGTGACCCACTGTGGATCGAGTGCAATCATAACCAATTGCAAACTGGTCTCATCTGGAACTTCCCAGGGCTGTTAGCAACTGAAACATACTCTGCGCTATCAATAATTGCTGTGAATGTATAATTCTCTTGGCTAACGTTACTTCTTCTGGTATTTTAATAAGCCTGTCTCATTTTAAAAGTGTTAAATACAGAATACCATTCAAGCATTCTATACTGTTGTGCATTAATACCAAATGTAGCAATTACTAGGATTAAGCCTGATAGTCCAGGCACTTATCTTTCAATCATCTGTCGCTTGGTCTATGCACATGACCCATATGATGACTCTCTTGGATTGTGCCTTTCCTGATCTGATTGCTACTCTCTGCTTTACTTAATCATTTTTGTTTGTTTTAATCACAGCAGCTTCCTGTACATTAGGCCTAAGTTCCTTAACCTTAGTTTCTCAATTACAAGCAACATCAAGATAACATTTGTTACTCCCTGTTGCTAAAGGTAGTTGCAGAGATTGTTAACAGTACCTTCTCTCATACTGATGCCAATTTCTTCCTTTATGGCCTTATTTTTGTTGGCTCACCTCATAGAGCACCAGGGCCTACTACAATTGACCTTGAAAACATACTCCATCCTGGTGACTTCTTTCACTAACGATTGTGGTCATTAGTCATCTTATAGCTCATACAGCTTGCTCACAGAGTGCATACCCTCCCACAGTCCACACACTAAAAATTGTTACAAAGACTTGATGTATCAGCTCATTGAACTGAATGTTTCGTGGCAGATTTTCATTCTTCAAGCCATCTGCCATCATTTTTCTTTGACCCGTGAATACCACAAAGATCTTACCTCTCAATTGCTTTCCATTCTGTCATTTCCTTGTGTTATTTTCTGTGGTCCTCCGTAGATTTTTTTTCTGCTTTGACTTCCATCTTTGCAAATTCTGGCACTTCTCAAAACTCCTTTATTTTACAACCTTTGGACTTCTGTTAACTTCACAAATCAATCATTTGCATTTTGGTCTATGTTTCTAACATATTTTAAATCTTCATTTTTTTGTCCTTTTTCCGCTTGGAAATTATTTTGAAAGTGAATCTCTGGTAACACCAATGCTCTTCCACTGCATTGCTTTTAACGAATTTGAACACAACATCATGGGCCAGAGAGCCTGATCCTGTGATACACTGTTCTATGTTAAGGAGTTTGGAGATGCTGATACCTCACTTCTGGGCTCACAGTTTTAATGTGAAGGAGAAACTGTACTTGACTTTGAGAGGACATAATTGCATTAATAGACTGGACATATAAAGAGGCTATAAAAATGATTGCAGAGAAATGTGACAAGATGAAAAAAAAGGAAATGAAATCCATGTAGAATTACAGCTGTTTATAAAATGAGTGAAGGAGTAAGAATAATTTTTTTGTTTATGCATACTTATTTTTAAGAACTATACATTGACTAAATTCTTTTCAAACAAAAATGCAGATTTTTTGTTTTTTACAAATAGGACTGAAGTGTACAAAACAAAGACAGCATTAAGAATCTATAGAAATCATTTTAGTCTACATTAAAGAAAAAAATTCCTTTGATTCCTTATGCAAGCAGGCATTAGAGTTTTTAGTCTCATCTTAAAAGTGTATAAATATTTGATGTCAATCAAGACGTGAAATGACAGGCACAAATCCCAATAATGAAATGTTGAGAAATCAGTTCTGCAGGATTAAACCTGTAATAAAGGCCCCCGGCTTATGCCTGCAGATAAACTGAAATAGCAAGCATTGACATTTTTAATATAATTTTTTTCAAACATTTAAAGTACAGGGGTTTTACATGCTCCCTCTGACATCTACTAGGATTTTCCCTTGACAGCTGTTTTCATAATTCTGTTGATAGTTCAAAAGGTTTTTGAAATAACTCCACAGAGGACAGTGTCACCAAGTCACCCTTTAACTACACATGGAGAGTCCTTGACACTGATCCAGCTCCCTCTGACACAACTCTCAGAGTATCAGACACTCTTGTTCTTTTCTGTCAGCCGGGGTCCCTGATTGTACCTGATTAACAGTCCCAATCAGGGAACACATATTTTATGATGTCCACTTGGCTGACCATGTAACAATCACTAATTTTGTGTGTGTGTGTTTTAAATAAATTCTTGTACACTTTTAGCAATCCCAGAGGACATTTGACCTCTTCCAAAGGCCACCTGACTTCCCTCACTGATGTCCCAAAATTATATCCAAGAGGGAATGTTAGTTTTCCAAAAGGATACCTTAACTTTCCAAGGGTTGGTGCTATGTTTGGAGATGGAATTTCTAGATTTGGATGTCAGCTGCTATTTTCACATTGATAGATAGCCTCTCCGTCTGTGCAGCAATTTTGCTTCTTTTCTGCATGTACCCATCACTTATTACAGTTTTTATTTATATATAAAATAAAATAAAGCACTGCAGATGTTGAAAATCTGAAACAAAACAAATTTCTGGAGAAACTCAGCAGGTCTGGCGGCATCTGTGCAGAGAAAGCAGAATTAACATTTTGTGTCCAGTTACCCTTCTTCAGATCATTCTGAAGAAGGGTAACTGGACTTAAAACATTAAGTCTGCTTTGTCTCCACAGAGGAGACAATGAGGTCTCCAGATGCTGGAGATCAGAGTTAAGAGTGTGTTGCTGGAAAAGCACAGAAGTCAGGCAGCATCCGAGGAGCAGGAAAATCGATGTTTCAGGCCGCAGCCCTTTATCAGGAATTCATGATTCCTGATGAAGGGCACCGACCCGAAACATCAATTTCCCTGCTCCTTGGATGCTGCCTGACCTGCTGTGCTTTTCCAGCAACACACTCTTAACTCTCTCTCTCCACCGTTGCTGCCGAATCCGCTGCGTTTCTCCAACAATTTTGCTTTCCCTGATTCAACTAGCTTTTTTCAATATCTGCCACCGACATAAAAGTCCCATTTACCAGTGAAATTAAGGTTAGATTTGTCTGCTGACATGCAATTGATGTTTTATCTGTGTTGTTTCATATAAGAAGTATTAGGACTACAGACTAATTTATTGTCGGTGTTTATTATGCAATAAAACAAATTTAATTTTTGCGGTTGCGAGTTGCTGTCATGCAAATTTACCCTGACTTTCTTTTTCCAGTTGGCTACACAATGAATGATTTAATCTTCGAGTGGGATGCAGATAAACCAGTGCAAACTGCAGATGGACTAACCTTGCCACAATTCCTCCTGAAAGAAGAGAAAGATTTACGCTACTGTACAAAACATTACAATACAGGTATGACCTTAACTTCATCTTGTGAAAGAAGGACATGCAAGTCTGTAATATTGAATTTTGATGTGCTCTTACAATCATCAATTTGCAATAGAAATGTAAAAAAACTTTAAGGGTTATCCTTTGGGAACTGTCCCTGAGATTTTTAGTTAATCAAATCTTGGGATGAGGTTATAGGAACAACAACAAAATTGCCTCAAGGTTATTTGATTTGATTTATTGTTTGGTTTTACTTATTGTTGTCACGTGTGCCTAAGTGCAGTGAAAAATTTTGTTTTGCAAGCAGATCACCACAAACAATGACATATAGATCACAGGGTGCTTAGACAGAGTGAGACATATAAAGTTACAGCTGCACAGGAGGTACACAAAGCAAGATCAACATTAACAAGATCCACCTTGCTTGAAGTTAGAGAGGTCCATGCAGCAGTGAAGGAACCAGCAAGGAACAAGCTGTTCTTGAACCTGTTGGTGCATGTGTTCAAGCTTCTGTATCTTCTGTCTGATGGAAGAGCCCTAATTTGGAACTAAATTGGTAACAAAGTTGTCACAAAATCATGAGCTCAGAATATATCTCAGTTATATGGAAAAAAAGATTCCACACTCTGAGATGGTTAGAATCAAAAATATACACATGCAAGCTAAATATTCAAGTTCCCATTTTTCTCTCTCAAAGTCTTTCCCCCTCTCAGGGTTTCTGAAGTTTCTCTCTGAAGTCCCTAAGCCTCTTTCGCACTACAGCAAGCAAGATTTATTTGTACCAAAATTCTAAAAACGCAACTACATAGCTGGATTCAAAACATTCTCGATCTTGGCAGTCTGCATAACTCTTGGTCTCACTGTTGTCACAGAACCATAGAATTGTTTCAGTGTAGAGGGAGGTGATTCAGCCCATCATCTCTGCACTGGCTCTCTGAGCATACTTTTTGATTGCCAATCTCCTTCCTCTTCCCTATAACCCTGCACAGTGATTCTATTTAAATAGTCATCCAATGCTCTTTTGATTGCCTCAATTGAACCTGCCTCCAGTACATTTCCAAACCATGCATTCCATACCATATCTACTTCACTGTGTGATAAAGCTTCTTTTTTCCCTCGCCCTGCATTTGCTTCTTTTTTCAAACACTTTGAAACTGTTCCCACTTGTTCCTGATCTATGAATGGGAATAAATTCCCACTATCCACTCTGTTCAGACCCCTTCTGACTTTGAAAATCTTTGTCAAATCTCCTCATAAAAGGAGAACAGTCCTAACCTCATACCCATTCACACAAGCAACTGTCATGCCTCATCACTAGAGGCATTCTGGTAAATCTCTTTGAATCCCAAGATCATAGAATCATCAAATTTTACAGTATGGAAGGAGGCCATTCAACCCATTGTGTCTGTACCACCTCCTAAAAGAGCTACCCAGCTAGTCTCACTTTCCAACCATGTTTCCATAGCCCTCTATCACCACCACCTTCAGTTCTCTTTTAAAACCTCGCATGAAAACCGCCTCCAGAACTCTCCCAGGCAGGACCTTCCAAACCCTAACAACTCTCTGAGGAAAGAGATTTCTCCTCATCTCACTACTAGCTCTCTTGCTGGCAACTGGAAATTCTCCTCTCAATTAACTGACATAATTCTTCGGCAACCTGTCAAATATATTTACATCCTTTCTATAATGTGGTGTGCAGAACTATATATAATACGCTACCTGAAGTCTAACCAGTACCCTTACAAGTCATGGGATGTGGGGAGTTCCTGGCTAGATATTACCCATCCCTAATTGTCAGGGGATAGTTAAGGGTCCAGATTACCTGGTCGGAAGTCACAAGATGGTCAGATGTAAGTATGACATATTTTCTTTCCAAAAGGGAACAGCAATCGACAGCAGTTACATGGTCACCATTAGGCTAACTTTGTAATTACAGATTTTCTTTTCCTCCCCAATTCACTTTGTGAGATTTGAACCCTTATCGTCTGGACATTAGCCTTGGGTTCTCCTCTCCATTATTAGTTGTTGAGAGTGTGTTGCTGGAAAAGCACAGCAGGTCAGGCAGCGTCCGAAGATCAGGAAAATGTCTTATTCCTGATGAAGGGCTCCAGACCCAAAACATCAATTTACCTGCTCCTCAGATGCAGCCTGACCAGCTGTGCTTTTCCAGCAACACACTCTTAACTCTGATCTCTAGCATCTGCAGATCTCTGTCTCCTAGTTCTCAATTATTAACCCAGTGACATTATCACTACACCACCATCTCCTATGAAGCTTATCCTAACCTCCTTATTCTAGAACTTAATATCCCTACAGTCTATAATATTGTATGCTTTCTTGTCTGCTGTCTCTACCTGCCCTGCCACCTTTGAGGATTTATGTATATTGTCCCTCTGCTCCTGCACATCTTTAGACTAGAACCATTTATTGTATACTTTGCTTCATGGTCTTTGTACTGAAGTGTACAGGCATGTAGAGAAGGCATGATCTGCTGTTATCGCAATCCAACGCTTATGTTACCTCACATCACATAAATATGAAATGTGGGTCATGTAGTGCTGAAGAAGTCAAATTAATTTTATTAAAGTTCTGGTATTTAGATATGCATATTACAATCACAGGCACTTGTGCATCTGAGCTCAAGATCAGCTAATTAGATTAGATTAGATTACTTACAGTGTGGAAACAGGCCCTTCGGCCCAACAAGTCCACACCGACCCGCCGAAGTGCAACCCACCCAGACCCATTCCCCTACATTTACCCCTGCACCTAACACTATGGGCAATTCAGCATGGCCAATTCACCTGACCTGCACATTTTTGGTCTGTGGGAAGAAACCGGAGCACCCGGAGGAAACCCACGCAGACACAGGGAGAATGTGCAAACTCCACACAGTCAGTTGCCTGAGGCGGGAATTGAACCCGGGGCAGCACTGTGCCACCGTGCTGCCCCGAATTGGTCATAATCACCCATTTACACTCTCACATGTCTTGTTGACTCATGTTTGACTCCTTCTCATAGGTTCTTGATCTACTTGGAGTACCAAAATGACCTACCTAATCCATCCATGTACCTGTCTAAATTCTAATCTGACTAATTGTTTCTAGAAGATTCCCCACCATTGAACTCAAGTTGATTAGTCTTCTGGAAAACATATCGTATTGTATTCTCGCTAAAAAATTAATTAGTTAACTTGAGCTGTGTTAACTCCTTCACTCTCCACATCACCCAGGAGCCAAGCAAATAAACAAGCCCATTTTGTCTGATGATGGGATGTCAGAAGTCCCATGACATTGCAGAAAAACAGCAAGGATTCAGATCTCCTAACCAACATTCTTTCCCCAACTGGTCATCAATCCCTGCAAGGGGAACTACTAGACAAGGTCAAGGAATGTGGAATTAGAGGGAAAGTAGCAAATTTGAATGAAAAACAATTGCGATGTGTGAGACAGGGCCAGAGTTAAAATGGTTAAGTATGTAACAACGTTGTGTATTTGGATTCCCTTAATTATGGACAGTGATCCAACTGAAGTGTTTGCTATGACTGGAGTCATTGATAAGGTCTATCAAGAAAGGCTGTTTGCTCAGAGGGGGAAATCGGAAGAAGGGAACATAACTTGGAAGTTCAAGTCAGGTCATCGGGCTGATATCAAAAAGCACATCATCGCATTGAAGACAGGTGACATCTGGAACTCTTCCCAACACTTACCACCAGCCCACTCAAAATAACTGTTGATGTTGACAATCAAATTGAAAATATCAAGAAGTTAGATTGGTAGGTTTTTATTCAATAAAAGTAAGAGTATTAAAGGAAAAGAAAACCAAGTTAGGTAAATGGATACAAATGAGCTATGGTTTGATAAAATGGTTTCAGAGACAGAATTGTGTATATCTATTCTAAAGTACTTTTCTGAAGGTAGTGTTTTTATTATGTTTTGAAATGGGTAGGAGTGTCCTCCAAAGGGAGTTTATAAGAATGATCCTGGAGATGAAGGGCTTATCAATATAAGGAACCCTGGGATACTTCTTGGTGGAGTTTAGAAGGATGAGGGAGGATCTGACTGAAACTTACAGAACACTGAGAAGCCTGGATAGTGTGAACATGGAAAAGTTATTTCAACTAATAGAAGAGACTAGGACCCGAGGGCACAGCCTCAGAGTGAAGGGATGACCCTTCAGAACTGAGTTGAGGAGGAATTCTTTCAGCCGGACAATGGTGAATCTATGGAACTCATTGTTGGACAGGGCTGTGGAGGCCAAGTCGTTGAATGTATTTAAGACACAGATAGATAAGTTCTTGATTGATATGGGGATCAAGGGTTATAGGAAGATGGCAAGGGAAGGAAGTTGAGAAACAATTCAAGCATGATCAAATGGCAGAGCAGATCTGATAGGCCGAATGGCTGAATTCTGCCCCTATATCACGGTCTTATGGTCCTATGGACTGAGCTTTGTGGTCACTTTTGTTCACTGTGTTAAGTTTGAGAGAAAGGTAGTGTTCACGGATATTTTTAAAAAACGTTTGTTCAGTGGGCAAAAAGAACCTTGAGCATGTTCCAGCAGCCCTATGTGGTTTAAATCAAGATATTTTTTACAACATAGATACACCAGTTGTAAAATTTTAAATGTGCAGTCCGCAAAACCAGTTAGTATAAATTCCCTCAAAAGAACTTCAACTGTGCATCATTATCGATGGCAGAGGCTGCAGTATCATTGCATGTTGGCACCTTTTCAATAATATACAAAGCTTTTAGCTGATAAATCAGGATTATCACACCTCATTTTAACTACCAATGTAGCGAAACTTAGTAGTATCCCACTATCCTCATTAAAATGTGCCTCTATATGAAACACTGCCACCATTCATTTGAAGATAAATATTTTTCAGCCTTTGTATTGATTTTATGACTTATTTTGAATATTTAAAGTTGCTATCTATGGATGGATGAATTTTTTCTCCTTCCAATGTTCACATCTTCTGTTTCCACCATGATACTAGTTAGTGCTACATTATTGGTTTATTGTTAGTGCTTTTCATTAAAGTGTGTTTTTTACATTGCTAGTTAGTAATCTAGAGACCTAGATTAACAATCCTGCTGAGTTTGATTTTAATTCCAAAATGGCAATTTTAGTTCAGTTCAATAAAGTGTGTTTTTGTAAAGGCTACCACTGAGAGCTCAAGTCTTTCCAATATTGCTTGTGTCACTGAGAATGAAAGTGGGATATGAGTGCCTAAGAGGGGGTTTTACCAATTTGTTGTGATCACTGTCACAGAGACTAACCTTGTATGCCAAGTGTTTTATCTTTTTATTTGCTGTTTGAATTTCGCCAAATGCGATTGTAGAATTTGCATCCACATGCCTATCACATTAGCTTGGCTTTCTGAATTACTCATCTCATGACATTTCTACCATGTTATTGTCTCCAGTCATGCTAATATCATTTAATTTGGACAATTTGGAAGCATCAAAAAAATTGAACATGCTTTCCATATTGCTACACTTTAATAATGTTACACAGGTAGCAGTTTAAGAAACATTTAGACAGGTACATGGATGGATTAGGTAGAGAGGGATATGGACCAAGTACAAGCAGATGAGAACAGTTTAAATTGTGAAAACTGGGCAGCAGGGCAGGTAGGGCTGAAGGGCCTATTTCAATGCTATAGACCTCCATTTCTCTAGGTACTAATGAAAGGAAATCAACCACTATGCAAATGCATGCTCTATAATCTGCTGAAATATAGAACACAATGTTTGAAACATGATGTACGTGAGATCTAACATGTTTGGCCTTCTTTTCTGGTGCTCCATTATATCTTTTGCAGGAAAATTCACATGTATTGAAGTAAGGTTTCATCTTGAGAGACAAATGGGCTATTATTTAATTCAGATGTACATTCCGAGTCTTCTAATTGTGATTCTATCCTGGGTATCATTTTGGATAAACATGGATGCAGCCCCTGCTAGAGTAGCCTTAGGAATCACAACAGTGCTCACCATGACGACACAAAGCTCTGGATCTCGTGCTTCATTGCCTAAGGTAGGAAAATTAAACTATTTGCTTGGAATTAATTGAATCACTACATTGTAATGAATAGACACAGACCTGAAGCCTGTAACTTTACACAATATTAACTAAGATTTTCCCCTTGTCAAGCTCCCATCTTGACTGTTCACTAATCAGAAGTATGAAGCACAGCTTAATGTACCCCTAAATGGGGTGAGATCAGGATTAAGAGCATTGTGTAACCTATCATTTGAACTACCTGTTGAATACCTCTTACCATTTATTTTCCTTTTGAAGTAGGCATGCAACAACAAAAAAGGAAATTATAACACAAAGAAAAGCCAAGTAAAAGTATTGGTGACTAAAATCAAGGGAAACCCAAAGAGATAAACTTGGGAAAGAATTGGACCTTTTGGGAACCAGAAAAGCAACCTGTGCCTGGAGGCAGAGGTTGAGGTTAGATTACTTAGAGAACATTTTGCAGATATCTTTACAAAGGAGTGAGCAACTGAAGTGAGCAACTACTAAAGGGCTTGAAGTCTCTGAAAATAGATATCAGACCCCCACTAAATGTATCCCATGTTGTTACAAGGAGTAAAGTTTGAAAAGCCTCTGACCATCATAGATAAATATGTACAGCTACATACATAGCCATGGCTACAAAACTGATGTCATAGAAATTGAGGACTTATACCAGGCGTTTAAAAAGCAAGTTGATCTCCAGTATGGAGGTGTTGCCTTACAAACAAAGTTTAAATAGATTGGGATTCTACTCACTGGAGTTTGGAAGAAGGAGAGGTGATCTCATTGAAACAAATAGAATTCTTAAGGGGTTTGACAGGGTAAATGCTGAGAGGATATTTCTCCTCATGGGAGAATCTAAGACCAGACAGCATAGTCTCAGAATAAAAAGGCAACAATTTAAGACTGAAGGAGGAATTCTTTCTCTCAGAGGGTTGTGAGTCTTTGGAACTCCTCACCACAGAGAGCTATGGGGCCAGAGTCCTTGTGTATATTTAAGGCTGAGATAGATAGATTCTTGATTATGAGATTATGGGCAAAATGCAGGAAAGTGAACATGAGGAATGTTGGATCAGCTATGATCCTTATAAATAAGGGAGCAGGCTTAAGGGGCCCAATGGCCTACACTTGTCCCATCTGGTCTTATAAAGATGCTGCTTTACAATTGTTATAGTCAGTGAGTAAGATAGAACTCTGCAACATATGGCTCAGGAGTAACCTTCCTTCCCAAATGATGATCAAAAGATGACATGGGTTGTATTGACATTTGAATTACATTAGCTCAGACTGTAATCACTCCTGACAAAACAGTATGTGAGCAATGCTATGTTATATTAGTCCAATATCAATTCAAAGAAAATATTAACTGAAAACCGTGCATTTTGCATTCCTAAATTTTTCTGCATGAATGTGGTTTCTGTCATATATTTTTAAAAAGTATATATAGACACAGGAGCCATGTAAGAGGTGTGAAGTAACAGACAGCGTGGTTAAAAATGGACTGAAGAGAGGGTAAATGCCAATGGAAGTGCCAGGGTGGGTATTCCATGTCCACACTCCCTGCCTTGAGATTTACCTACTTACTAATCTGCTCAGACACCAGCCAGCTGAAGGTCTGTGTGCTGCTTTGTGTCTACTGGGGCCATGATAAGAGTAAGGGCATTGAACTTGTATCCCACTCTCCTACCCTTTCCCCCATCACTCCTCAGAATGATGAAAGAAACTCACCCTCTCATTTGTAATTTCAAACTTTCAATCCCCTTGTAAGGAGGCCACTCAAAGTTTTTACTAAGGTCTAATTTTTCAAAATTCCTCAGACATGGAGCATCCGGATGGATCACACACACAGTCACATTTAGGTGATGCCTGATCTCTTCAGGCTCATTGCTGTCCATGATGCATCCAACTGCTAGGAAGCCATTGATATGCAAATTCTCAATGTTGGGAGTGCCACACTTTCTCCTGAGTTTCCCACCCTTAACCCACAACCTACCCCACTTGACACCACAGACCTTATCGAGCTGCCCCCATCCTGGTCACTTATAAAATCTCTGGAGAATTCCGAAGGGAAGACCAGGTTCCCAACAAAGTGCCTGCTTAGGTGCAGCAAGGTCTTACAGGTTGTAGTTTAAAAGTGAGAGGCCACCCATTTAAAACAGAGATGAGGGCTGTGAGTCTTTGAAATTCCCTTCTTCAAATGGCAATGGATGCAAAATCTTTAAATATTTTTAAGGCTGAGGCACATAATTTCTTGATTATCAAGGGGAAGAGAGATTAGGCAGGAATGTATAGTTGAGGTTAAAATCTGATCTGCTATGATCCTGTTAAATGATGGAGGAAGCTTGAAGGGTCGATGGGTCTACTGTTGTTCCTTATTTGTATGTTCAACCCGAATAAATTGTATTTCTGTAACTCCTCCCAAAATGTTCAACCAGAATTTGGCTCCAAACCACTAAGTTATGATGAACCTTGTTCGTTGAGTCAGGTTTCAGGAGCAGCTCACTGGAGGACAAGGTAATAGAGCAATTTAGAAGTTTATGGATCAAATTCCTGGGCTTAGAATCAAGGAGGCTGAATATGCAGCCTGTAACGGCAGAGTGATTAAAACAGGAGGATGCACAAGAGGCCAATGTGCGAAGGGCTGAGAATTCAAACGGTTGTAGAGCTATAGGAAACATTGACCAAAAAATCTCATAATTTAAATTCATATTTAATTAATTTTAGGACAGTTTTGTTGCAGGTAAGGTTGCCTCCTTTATAATTGAATCGTAGCCTGGAATTCTGACCATGGCCTATTCTACCACTGCTAACCTTGTCGAAAGCTAACCTTTCACCCTCCTCACTGCAGGTGTCCTATGTCAAGGCCATCGATATCTGGATGGCCGTCTGTCTGCTGTTTGTGTTCTCTGCCCTCCTGGAGTATGCAGCTGTGAATTTTGTGTCAAGACAGCACAAAGAGCTACTCCGACTACGGAAGAGGAAACGGAAGGTCAGAAACCATCTTCTTAAATTGAAGCTGGTTAAGGTTGCATACTGTAGCTGCTGGCTGCAATACTTTCTGATATATCACCATCTTGATCGTCCAATACTTCTAGCACCAGCTAAGTATCCAACCAGAGCACACTTGCAAGGACAAGACCTGCACTGTTGATGGCATGACCCACATTAAGATTGCATCTTTCATTCTTGCATTCTCTATTGCACCAAACTCCAAACAAAACTAGAACTTCTCTTGGGAGGGATATTAAAATACAGAGCTGAAAATGTGTTGCTGGAAAAGCGCAGCAGGTCAGGCAGCATCCAGGGAACAGGAGAATCGACGTTTCGGGCATAAGCCCTTCTTCAGGAACGAAGCGTCGATTCTCCTGTTCCCTGGATGCTGCCTGACCTGCTGCGCTTTTCCAGCAACACATTTCCAGCTCTGATCTCCAGCATCTGCAGACCTCACTTTCTCCTCAAAGATATTAAAATACAGCACATTCAAAAACAAGTGCTAGTGATTTATAGGAAACATTGGTGTAAAGTCTGATATAAAATACCCAAAATTAATGACCTGAACTATCTTTTGTCACAAGTAACATTTTATCTTGTGTAATTTATAGAGCTGGAAATATTTTTAAAATGTTGAGGACATAGAAGCCCTTGTAGTTGTGCCTGTATTTTATCTTAATAGAGTACTTTTTTGTTTCCCTTCTTTGCTGAACCATTTTGATGAAAGAATATTGAGGGGGTGCTTGATGGAAATGAAAACATAGAAACGATACGACGTAACAATGGCTTGAGAACCAACGAACCAATATACGGGACTTTGGCTCAAATCTACAGTTCAAATTTTGGGGTAAAATAACAAGCAGATGTCCCATTTGTTATGTGATAAACAGTGATAAATAGAGGAGTTGTCCTTTTGTTTAACCTCATGTCTGTATCAAGTAGGAACTTTCACCCCTTGTAGTCTGTTTACTGTTCATATGTTGTAAAACGTAGTCTCATCTTAAGGTACCTGTCTTGTTAAAACATCTATTTAGATCATATTTAATCTCCCCTAAAAAAGAAAGTTTACAAACAGCAAACAAAGCTGAGTTCAATTGAATATTTTCCCACTCAACAAATACATTATTTTGACATTGGTGAACTGCGAAACAAATTTAGATCAGAAGTCAGTGGAAATTCTTGGCAGGGCAAAGTTCAATATCTCCAACATAGTCCCTTGTCAGAGTTAAGTTAAAATCTAGTATGTACAGAATTGATCTTAAATGCAACTTCTTCACATTGAAATATTAGGAGCTGCCTGTGCTTTATTTAATTAATGCATGCATTTTGTTTCAGGGTTGGAGACAATTCAGGGAATATCTACAATTATATTCAGCACTGAAAGGAAAGATTTTTAAAAATCATGCTGGTAGAAATGAGTGAAGGAAGAAAGAAATTCTTCATTTTAAATATTTAAAAGTATTTAAAATTTATTAAAGAAGCTCTAAACTTGACGATAGGGATGATTGAGTGTTTCTTTGAAGACATTTCTTGTCACTATAGGGGTTCATTGGTCCTATACGCAGTGTAAAGTAGTTAAATGCGCCTGGAGAGCCTTTAGACTGGCATGTTTAGTATAAGGGGTCAGGGCTTGCAGGAGTTTAGATTGGCATGGAGGGTAAAAGGGGCCATGGAGGGTGAGTGTAGTGCATGAGCTGACATGGATCCTGCATGGCAGGTTTGTGAAGCACAGGCTGTAGAGCTGGTCTTTTTTATTTATACTGGAATGAAGTCGAAAAGCACTAAGATGGGCCTCTTAAACAACCCATTTCTGTTAGTTTCTATCAGCTATTCAACACGTCAGACTTTAAATCAAGTAATTTGTGGATTACTGCACACATGCAAGTGGTTGACAAGCAGGGAAGTTGCTAAAGTCAATGAAAACCTTATTAATTGCTATAGGCTGTAACACTATCAAGAAAATGGAAAAATAGAATATAAGATCAGGATATTTCAGCTCTGAGGGTTTGAGTTTCAAGATGAAACTGGATAGTCTGGTGTTGTTTTCTCTGAAGCACAGGGGGTTGAGGGATGACCTTTTTGGAGGCTTGTAAAATCATGAGAGGTATAGATAAGGTGAATAGTGAAGGTCTCTTCCGCAGCATAGGGGAGTTAAAAACATAGGTTTAAGGTGAGAGGGGAAAGTTTTAAAAGAGACCTGAGGGATAACATTTTCACACAGAGGGTGGTTCATATGTGAAATGAACTGTCAGAGGAAGTGGCAGATGCACGTATAGTTGCAACATTTAAAAGACAGGTATATGGGTAGGTAAGGTTTAGAAGGATATGGACCAAATGCAGGCAAATGGGATGAGTTTACTTTGGGAAACCTGGTCAGCATGGATGAGTCAGACCAGAGGGTCTGTTTCCACGCTGCTTACTCTATCACTCCATGAATCTATAAAAGCATGAACATGATGAGTCCATGGGGTGTGAAATCTGTTCCCCCAACTGATGGATACAATGCAATGAGGCCAGGGAGTAGACACTACCATCCTCCAAACTAAGCAACATGCCAACAAAGAAACATAAGAAGCAGGGTCGGGAGAAAACCAAATGGACCTTCTAACTTGCTCTGTCATTAATGCAATCATGGCTGATCTCAAATCCATATTGCACCATATTCCATGTGATGCCTTGGCAGACCACAGTTTTATTTTAGAAGAAGACAATAAATGGGAGATAACCTGGTCAACACATACAAATGCCCATTCAACATTCCTTATTGAAGAAGATGATTCAGTGGATCTATAGGAGTCAACTCTTTGGATTGTATTTTCAATCTCAAGGCAGCTAGTGGGAGTTGGGAACATTTCTAGCTTTGCAGAACCCAACTTCAGAGAATGTAGCTCTGACCAGCAGGTTAATGCTGGAATTGAGCGTGCCACCCACAGGACAAAGAGGCAATCCCAGGAGTTGTTGGGTGCAAAGGTTGGCTGCTTCAAAGACCCATTTTTATGCTTTGGTACTTCATTCCAGTTATAATAAGAAGGCACTTAATACTCACTCCTACATACTTGCTGTATCTCATCTATGCCAGCTCACCTCCATCACCCACCTTTCATGCCTCTGACTCTGCCTCTAAGCCTTTGCAACCCCTGACCCCATGGTTGCTCAGGTTACCTATGCCAAGCTATGGCTCCTCTGTGCCCATTAAATTAATTTGTACACTGTTTCGAAGCAGAGAACCTATATCATGAAATAAAATGTTTTTTTTTAAATCTGCAAAGAACCAGTCATTCATTCATTAAAAATGCCCTTACTACAGCTCAATAAAAGTGTCAATTAACCAGAACATTGAAAGTATTGATTCCAGAAACTGCAAGCACTTGAAATATCTGGTGTAAATATACATTGTGAAATTTACAGAAAATGTTCAGACAGACAGAAATGTTAGTCAAGCAAATGTTATCCATGAGGCTTAACTGTATCAACATTCTAATGGATTTCTGGGATCAGCCAACTCCATGAAAATCCAAGTACCCCTATATCCCTACCCCTAACTCCAGAGGATAAAGAAATAGAGGTAATTATTTTCTGACACTTTCAAAATCAAAAGTAGACAAAATGGGTTTAGCTTCAGGAAAAGAAACAATAAGATGAGAAAAATATAAATGGTGTTAAAGATAATTAGAACATTAGAATTAGAATCCCTACAGCGTGGAAACAGGCCCTTTGGCCTGTATTCCACCCAAAGAGTATTCCACCCAACCCCATTCCCATTACTCTACATTTACCCCTGACGAATGCACCTAACCTACACAACCCTGAACACTATGGGCAATTTAGCATGACCAATTCACCTAACCTGCGCATCTTTAGATTGTGGGAGGAAATCGGAGCACACAGACACGGGGTGCAGGTGCAAACTCCACACAGATAGTCACCCAAGATTGAAATCAAACCCGGGTCCCTGGTGCTGTGAGGCCACAGTGCTAACCACTGTTACACCATGCCGCCCCTACAATAGGATTCAAGTGACCTAATCAGGTTAAAGTTCCAAATTGAAAATTAACCATTTTGAGGACTGTTAGACTTATTCTTCATAAACAAAACTTTTAAAAAATTCGTTCATGGGATATGGATATTGCTGGCAAGCATCTATATTTTTCCAATTCCTATTTGCCCTTCATATATTGATTGTGAGCCAATTGCCTGAAACACTACAATCCCTCTGGTGCATGTCCAGCCACAGCGTGGTTAGGTTCTAATAGTTTAACCTGGTGATGGTGGAGGAAAGGTGCTATCCTTCCAACTCAGGATAGTGTCTGCTTTGAGGGCAGCTTAACAATGTAAATCCCATGCACTGGTATCCCTTGACCTTCTCCTGTGCCACCATGCCACCCTTTGAGGGCAGCTTAACAATGTAAATCCCATGCACTGGTATCCCTTGACCTTCTAATGGAGATATCGAAAGGTATGTTTTATAGGCAGTATGAAGGAAAATGAATAATAAGCTATTCTAGGAATCTAGATTGATTCGATAGCTAGATTAATAGATTAGATCGATAGATAAGATAAGATAGATAGACAGATAGATATAGCTAACTAGACCCTGATAGATAGCTAAAGAGAGATGATGTTAAAGTGTCTGTTACATCTATTTCTTTGTCCTATCTTTTCAGGTGGTTATCAAATTGTTACATCATGTAAATAAAATTTGTGATAATCTCCATTATCTTGAAACTCAGTTAGATGCGTTTCACTTACAAGAAATCATAGATTCCTAACAGTATGGAAGCAGGCCAATTGACCCATTGAGTGCATACTGACTGTCCGAAGAGAATCCCACCGCCCCACACCCTACACTTCCAATGGCCAATCCACTTACCCTGCACATCTTTGCACTGTGGGAGGAAACCGGAGCACCCGGAGAAGTCACATGCAAACACAGTGAGAATTTGCAATCTCCACACAGACAGTTGCTTAAGGCTGGAATCAAACTCAGGTTGCTGTTGCTGTGAGGCAGCAATGCTAACCACTGAACCACCACGCCACCCCAATGAGCTATTGAAGAGAGTGCCTTAAAGGGAAAACATTAGATACCATCAACAAGGAATTGAGGCAATGGAAGCAGATATAATTGGCTTACAGTTGTATGTACTTCTTTGAAAAGCTATTAATTGAATACAAAATGAAATGCCAGAACTGAGTGTCTGCATTGCTACATGTGCTGCAGTGATTTGACCTATGTGCTGTGGTTCCATATTTCATTAAATATTCAAAGGTACACAAAATCAACTTGTTTGGGGAATCATTAAGTTTGCAAACCTTTCAAACAGAAGCAGCCTTAAATAGCTACCACATATGCTGTGGGAACAGATGATCATATATACAACTGATGTATTTGGCATATAATATTTTTCTTCTATTTCTATCAGCCTTGAGCAAGCATCGTCTTTTTACCAATACAGTTGTCTAGAGCATATTTGTTTACAGTACTATTTACTTGGACTCAGGAGTCTATTTCAAATGATCTATCATTTCAAACAGCCCCTATCTAATGGTTTTACAGGCTTAAAGTAAAGCGCATCTGGGCAGAATTGATGTGTTAAAAATGATAACGAAACACTACCAATGCATTCATTAAAATATTTCTACGGCACAAGCCCTATTTTCTTTGGGGACTAATCTGCTCATTGCTTTCATTTTCACTCGTGTTTCACTCACAGTTTCACAGCAGCTATGCAACAGTTTCTTCTCTCCTCTTTTTAAATTCTTTGTTCGGTAAAATGACATATACATGTCATCTAGTCCAATGCAACTAGATGACATGTATATGTCATTTAATGGTTGTCCTGATCTTTAGTACCAGAGTTCAAGTTAGGGCCTGCCAATCCACATTCTTTCTGCAACCACTGGATTATTTTGATCATCCAAATTAATGCCCACATCATAGGTGCTTGCCCCTGTACTTTGATCCTGACAGATATTGAGTTGTCAAATAATTATGAGCCTTTTTGATACAGAGTTTGCTGACCACATCTTCGACTTGAGATTTAAGGAGTTAAGAAATAATTGGTCAGTATGTGGGTATGGAATGGAAATATTAAACTCAAAGGTTTTTAAATTCACTTTTTCCCCAATATGTATATGCCAACTATCATCACCTGAATTAAGGAACACCAATTGCAATACCTTTCTTGTGCAGCTGTGATCACTATATTATAACAAACCAGAGACGACCTTACTATTTTCATGGTAAAATGCAAACCAGGTTTCACGGAATAAAATGCATATCAAGCTTAGAACATAGAACATAGAACAGTACAGCACAGAACAGGCCCTTCAGCCCACGATGTTGTGCCGACCATTGATCCTCATGTAAGGTAAACCTAATGTACGAACCCTCAAATTTCTGTGACCATATGCATGTCCAGTAGTCTCTTAAATATCCCCAATGACCTTGCTTCCACAACTGCTGCTGGCAACGCATTCCATACTCTCACAACTCTCTGTGTAAAGAACCCTCTGACATCCCCTCTATACTTTCCGCCAAACAGCTTACAACTATGACCCCTCGTGTTAACAATTTCTGCCCTGGGAAAAAGTCTCTGGCTAACAACTCTATCTATGCCTCTCATTATCTTGTACACCTCAATTAGGTCCCCTCTCTTCCTTCTTTTTTCCAATGAAAAAAGTCTGAGCTGAGTCAACCTCTCTTCGTAAGATAAGCCCTCCATTCCAGGCAGCATCCTGGTAAGCCTCCTCTGAACCCTCTCCAAAGCATCCACATCTTTTCTATAATAGGGAGACCAGAACTGGACACAGTATTCCAAGTGCGGTCTAACCAAAGTTTTATAGAGCTGCAACAAGATCTCACAGCTCTGAAACTCAATCCCCCTCTGAAACTCAATGAAAGCCAAAACATCATATGCTTCTGACAAAAATGGTCAAAGACTTCTGTCCCAAAGACAGACAACCACTGCCCTCCCATTTTTCCCCAGAAATGTGACCCACTGTCCTCTCCTCTCACTGCCTACTCCCACACTAGTCATGAGCTGTGAAAGTCCCCAGAGATTGGAGTCCCTGATTTAGCAGTGGACTGGAAAACACCAAATAATTGTGTCCTCCAATATGTCTCCTATCAACATGTTTTTATTTAAGCGTGCTTTTGTGGAGCAGGCAACTCCAGCCATTTCTAACCTGGGGACCTACTGCAGCCCCTGAATACACCAATCATAATTCACACTCATCCCTACAATGCTTTCCAAACTGCAGCTACAGATCGGAGCTGTGGGCTCTACACTCAACCCTGTAAAATGTTCTAAATCTTGGTTAACACTCTCCAGGACACTTAGGTCCCAGTACCGTCTCTTTTAAGTGAACACCAAGAAAACTGTGCCCTATCTCCTATCCGCTTTCTGTAGAGATGGCTGCATCTTCACATCCATTTCTCCAGGATGCACCCTTCCCTGAATCTCAGTGCTTTCTTGATAGGGAGGAGTTGGCCTAGTGGCATTATCACTAAACTATTCATCCAGAAACTCAGCTACTGGCCTGGGGGATCAGGCTTCAAATCCCACCACAGTATATGGTGGAACTTGAATTCCATTAAAACAAGTAAATCTAGAATTAAGAATCTACTGATCAGCATGAATTTATTGCCAATTGGCAGGAAAAGCTTATCTGACTCACTAATGTCCTCTAGGGATGGAAATCTGTCACCATCACCTGATCTCGACTACAGGTAACTCTAGATCCACAGCAATTTGTTTGACTCTTAATTGCCCGCTGAAATGGCTCAGTAAGCCACTCAGTTCAAGAATGGCTAGGGTTGGCCAACAAGCGATGCCCATGTCCCACAGGTAAATAAAAAGACTAGTTCCAATCACCACTGCTCACCCCCATTACAGCATCCACTCCATGAATGGGTGACACTTTTGGCTGAGATGAGGTTGTTATGAGGAGAGCCTTTGGGTTCTTGAAGGTGTCCTACTCTCACAGGAGGACCCTGGATGGTCGAAGGCTGAGGGATGACCTTATCGAGCTTTATAAAATCATGAAGGACATGGATAGGGTGAATAGGCAAGGTCTTTTCCCTGAGGTGGGGGAAGTCCTGAACTAGAGGGCATAGGTTTAGGGTGAAGGGGAAAAATATAAAATGGACCTTAGGGACAACCTTTTGACACAGAGGGTGGTGCATGTATGGAAAGAGCTGCCAGAGGAGGTGGTGGAGGCTAGTACAATTACAACATTTAAAAGGAATCTGGATGACTATAGGAATAGGAAGGGTTGAGAGGGATATGGGTCAAGTGCTGGCAAATTGGACTAGATTAGGTTAGGATATCTGGTAGGCATGGACGAGTTGGACCGAAGGGTCAGTTTCTGTGGTTACATCTCTATGACTCTATACTCCTCCTTATCATTCTTTTCAGGTCATCCCTCTATAAGATCACCCCTCAGCATCCACCGCTGCAGGGAAAACAGCCCCAGCCTAGTCAACCTCTCCCTATAGCTCAAATCCTCCAAACCTGGCAACATCCTTGTAAATTTAAAATAATGATGGAAAAGGATAGACCAGATCTAAAAGTTGAAGTTCTAAATTGGAGAAAGGCCAATTTTGACGGTATTAGGCAAGAACTTTCAAAAGCCGATTGGGGGCAGATGTTCGCAGGTAAAGGGACGGCTGGAAAATGGAAGCCTTCAGAAATGAGATAATGAGAATCCAGAGAAAGTATATTGCTGTTAGGGTGAAAGGAAAGGCTAGTAGGTGTAGGGAATGCTGGATGACTAAAGAAATTGAGGTTTTGGTTAAGAAAAAGAAGGAAGCATATGTAAGGTATAGACAGGATAGATCAGTGAATCGTTAGAAGAGTATAAAGGAAGTAGGAGTATACTTAAGAGGAAAATCAGGACGGCAAAAAGGGGACACAAGATAGCTATGGCAAATATAATTAAGGAGAATCCAAAGAGTTTTTACAAATGCATTAAGGACAAAAGGGTAACTAGGGAGAGAATAGGGCACCTCAAAGATCAGCAAGGCGGCCTTTGTGTGGTGCCACAGAAAATAGGGGAGATACTAAATGAGTATTTTGCATCAGTATGTATCGTGGAAAAGGATACGGAAGATATAGACTGTTGGGTAGTAGATGGTAACACCTTGCAAAATGTCCATATTACAGAGGAGGAAGTACTGGATGTCATGAAACGGGTAAAGGTGGATAAATCCTCAGGACCTGATCAGGTGTACCCGAGAATTCTGTGGGAAGCTAGAGAAGCGATTGCTGGGCCTCTTGCTCAGATAATTGTATCATCGATAGTCACAGGTGAGGTGCCGGAAGACTGGAGGTTGGCTAACGTGGTGCCACTGTTTAAGAAGGGTGGTAAGGACAAGCCAGGGAACTATAGACCAGTGAGCCTGACATTGGTGGTGGGCAAGTTGTTGGAGGGAATCCTGAGGGACAGGATGCACATGTATTTGGAAAGGCAAGGACTGATTAAGGATAGTCAACATGGCTTTGTGCATGGGAAATCATGTCTCACAAACTTGATTGAGTTCTTTGAGGAAGTAACAAAAAGGATTGATGAGGGCAGAATGGTAGATGTGCTCTATATGGATGTCAGTAAGGCATTCGACAAGGTTCCCCATGGGAGACTGATTAGCAAGGTTAGATCTCACGGAATACAGGGAGAACTAGCCATTTGGATACAGAACTGGCTCAAAGGTAGAAGACAGAGGGTGGTGGTGGAGGGTTTTATTCAGACTGGAGGCCTGTGACCAGTAGAGTGCCACAAGGATCGGTGCTGGGTCCTCTACATTTTGTCATTTACATAAATGATTTGGATACAAGCATAAGAGGTACATTTAGTAAGTTTGCAGGTGACACCAAAATTGGAGGTGTAGTGGACAGGTAAGAGTGTTACCTCAGATGACAACAGGATCTGGACCAGATGTGCCAATGGAAGAGGCAGATGGAGTTTAATTCAGATAAATGCAAGGTGCTGCATTTTGGGAAAGCAAATCTTAGCAGGACTTATACACTTAATGGTAAGGTCTTAGGGAGTGTTGCTGAACAAAGAGGCCATGGAGTGCAGGTTCATAGTTCCTTGAAAGTGGAGTGGCAGGTAGATAGGATAGTGAAGAAGGCATTTGGTATGCTTTCCTTTCTTGGTCAGAGTATTGAGTACAGGAGTTAGGAGGTCATGTTGCGGCTGTAACAGGACATTGGTGAGGCCACTGTTGGAATATTGCGTGCAATTCTGGTCTCCTTCCTATCGGAAAGACGTTGTGAAACTTGAAAGGGTTCAGAAAAGATTTACAAGAATGTTGCCAGGGTTGGAGGATTTGAGCTATAGGGAGAGGCTGAACAGGCTGGGGCTGTTTTCCCTGGAGCTTCAGAGGCTGAGGAGTGACCTTATTGAGGTTTACAAAAGTATGAGGGGCATGGATAGGGCAAATAGGTAAAGTCTTTTCCCTGGGGTTGGGGAGTCCAGAACTAGAAGGCATAGGTTTAGGGTGAGTGGGGAAAGATATAAAAGAGACCTACGGGGCAACGTTTTCACACAGAGAGTGATACGTGTATGGAATGAGCTGCCAGAGGATGTGGTGGAGGCTGGTACAATTGCAACATTTAAGAGGCAGTTGGATGGGTATATGAATAGGAAGGGTTTGGAGTGATATGGGGCGGGTGCTGGCAGGTGGGACTAGATTGGATTGGGATATCTGGTCGGCATGGATGAGTTGGACCGAAGGGTCTGTTTCCATGCTATAACTCTCTATGACTCTATGACTCTAAATCATTTCTGAACACTTTCAGGTTTCACAACAATTTTCCGATAGTTAGGAGACCGGAATTGCATGCAATATTCCAAAAGTGGCTTAACCAATGTCCTGTACAGCCGCAACATGACCTCCCAACTCCTGTACTCAATACTCTGACCAATAAAGGAAAGCATACCAAATGCCTTCTTCACCATCCCATCTACCTGCGAGTCTACTTTCAAGAAGCAATGAATCTGCACTCCAAGGTCTCATTGTTCAGCAATACTCCCTAGGACCTTATCATTAAGTGTATAAGTCCTGCTATGATTTGTTTTCCCAAAATGCAGCATCTGGCATTTCATCTGGGGCTTCAGAAAGTTGCACTCCTCCTCTGCCTCACCTTCTTAAGCTATTGCATCCTCTGCCCAGCATCTTCATGCTGCATGTCAAGTTAACAAAGAAAAATTGCTCTTCACATGTGATACATAGTGAAACAATGACAGCAGGCTAGCTGTGTGTACCCGTGCAATCGGCTGACAAAGAGCTATCTGAATACGGTGTCAGAATTCTGCCAACTCCATGCAACACTGCCTTGCACAGCAAGGTCAGTTATTTCTGGAAGCCCACATCCACTCACCCTTCCTAATGCCCATGTTTGAGCCAGGCACTGAGTGCCAGCTTGCTCTGAAAAATGTTAGGGAATGTGATTCCCCTATCAGCTTGTAATCAATTATAATCTATCAAGTGTCACTGCAGATGTAGTGAGAGATAGATATGCGAGAGTGCTTTTAATCTGGAACAGGTTCAACCTCATTTGAAAACACAATCAACCTGCCATTTTAAGAACCAGAGGTTTTACCAGTCATTTTCCATTCTCTCCCATGATTATGACATTTAAAGGGTTAAACGTTTATTGGTCATTGGTGACAGCAGTAGAAGTTATATTCCATTTTGTATTGGCATCTATAACAAACACCTGTGGAAAAGATGAACCATCCTCATGATAGGTTGGACATATCTGACTGTATCCTCTCATCTCTTGATTGCAGCATCTAATTTTCTTGAATGAGGCTTGTCAGTTTGGTGAGGAAAATAATGCCCATTTTCAAAAGAGTGGCCATTTGTAATTTTTATGATTGCTGTAGAGTTCAATAACTTTTAAAAAGAGATGAGTTTCAGTGATTAATACAAAAGATCGCATAGCAATATTTCGACCTTAAGACTTTCATTATGACAAACAAATGAAAATCAACATTGAAACCTTAGTTAAGAGGAAGCTAATGCATTAAATTAGAGAAAAAAAGTACTATCTATTAAATTTGTAATATAGTTGAAAGCCTCAGGCCTCATTTATGCATTATAGTATACTCACGGCACAAATTATATCTTGTGCATAAAGTGCCAAGCTCTCCCCCTGATTTAACAGACTCTCTTCTTTCTGCCACACCCCAGGGTGAATCTTCCATCAACCTTTTAAAACAAATTTTCTTCCCTCAATCTTCTAAACATGGTTGCGTGTGGCATGGCAATCTGATGACTCCTTGGCCTTTAACTCTCCACCAGACTTGTTTCTTCAGAGACGATATCAGTTCTCACCAGCACTCTGCTTCATATTTAACCCCAAAACTGTTGCTTTCTTCTACCAAGCATGACAGCACTCGTGAGTCACCTTTCTGAAACCTGTCTGACTCTGAAGGCCTGTAATGATGCTACAGAAAGAGTCACCTCCTCCCCCAGGTGTTATAATGTGCATCTTACTTTCCATTAATTCTAATTTGAGTGTCTGACATCATGACAGGCAGCTCAAACGGTCTTGTCTCTACCATGATGCTAGATGGGCTTGTGTCTGGGCGTCATAGTGGCTCAGTGGTTAGGACTGCTGCCCCACAGCGCCACGGACCAGGTTCGTATCCGACTTCGGGCAACTATCTGCGTGGAGTTTGCACATTCTCCTCATGTCTGCGTGAGTTTCCTCTGGGTGCTCCAGTTTCCTCCCACAATCCAAAGATGTACAGGTTAGATGAATTGGCCATGCTAAAATTGCCCATAGTGCTAGATGCATTAGTCAAGAGTAAGTATAGGGCAGGGAAATGGGTCTGGGTGGGTTACTCTTCGGACGGTCAGTGTGGACCTGTTGGGCCAAATGGCCTGTTTCCATACTGTAGGGAATCTAATCAGATCTCATAGTAGGGCATTCCTCTTCTTGAAATTATTCTGCTATACCTTGACCTGAAAGGATACCATTTCAACCATAACAACCTTATAAAATCCAGTGCTCGTTATAGCATCTGATATTATTTTCATAATCCAGACACAACATTATGAACCTGTCCTCAAAACTGAAACAATTACGATGAGAGATGAGTTCTAACAGTTTGTATCCATCGAAATTGAATAAAACCTCTGAAGCAAGTTCAATAAGCCTTAGTTTATTGGAGGAAGCAGTGGTATTAAGAGCAGAGTTGTTAATCCAGAGAGACAGGTAATGTTCTGGGGACCATGATAGATGGCAGAACTTGCATTTGATATTTTTAAAAAATCAACAATTTATGATAGCCATAAAATTATTGTCAGGAATCAAAAATCTGGTTCACTAATATCCTTTAAGAAAGGAAACTGCCATCCTTACCTGATCTGGTTTAAATGGGAATCTAAACCCACAGCAATGTGATTGACTCTTAAGTGAGATCTGGGCAATAAGTATGGACTATAACTGCAGGCTGGCCAGTGATACTTCCGTCCTATGAATTAATGAATGAAAATAAATAAATTTTTCATTTGCCTGAATTGCCAAGTTTCCCATTCTCTTCTGATATTGAATGAAATAGCGATTTTTGTATCACACTGTGGGGCACCAATAAACAGAAACTTTATAATATCCTCCTGAAATTTCACATTGTTATTTTATGTGAGGTGCTAACCAGTTTAAAATGATTGGCTTCACATTGCTGCTTAAATTGCAGGCAGAGGAATCTGGATGAGTAGCTTTCATGTTGACATGTCATAATTTTCATAGCCCACATCTTAACGTTTGTTGACCTATTAACAGATTGTGCAAATCACTGAAAGACATTTATGTCACTAAGCTAATTAGGTATCTGGCGTTAAACTTAGAATAAACATGGAAAATTCAGTTTGAATTTTTATTTGGTCGATGGACAAACAATTTCTATTTTATAGGTCCATCAAGTGAAGTATCTTTAGGTTAACTTGCTAAACAAGATTCATCCGAAAGTAGAGATGATTATTCTTGTCCATTGTGATCAATGGAATAAGGAAATGTGACAGTTTTTAAAATGCTGCATCTGTGTCTGCAGTTCTGTTGTGATTTAAATAGGCAATTCTATGCTCGGAGATGTGGTCCACTGCAGGGAGCAGTCAGAGTATTGGGGTAAAAATATCTATTACAGTTTCCAAGCAGAATGCCATCAGACCAATGGGGAAGAGATGTATTTGGACCTGTTTGTGCTGTTATTCAGAAACTCTGTGTGCTGAGACTTGTAATTCTTTATTCAATTCAGCTTATTCTCATCCTTTCTTGAAAGTTCCACTGTTTTGTGATTCCACAAGATTTAACAAAACCTCAGCGCCTCAGCTAAATAACAATCCCTTTTCTTTGAACCTCTAGAATGAGTGCTAGTGAATTACTCCTTCAAGAGGGTTCACCACAACCTGGTTTAATATCTAATTCTTGGGCTGTGGACATCACTGGTGAGGCTGGCATCTTTCGCCCATTCCTTACTATCCCTGAGAGTGCCACCATCTTGAACTACCCCAATCATGTTGTGATGATTCTCTCCCAGTTCTATTTAGCTTGCATCAATACAGCATTTGTGAAGTAATACTGACATACTTCCAAGTTGGATGGCGCAGACCCTGCTGTAGACTTGGAGGTGCCTCCTTTATGCTCCTAGGTTGTAGAAGTAACAAATTTCAGAATGGCTCTCAAGGAAGCTTGATGCAAGTTGCAAGAAAAAGTGTTCTTGATGACTGTAGTGATTGGAACAAGGTCAACTAAGTGGACCTCTCAAATATGAATTCCCTGATTGGGGCTGTTAAACTGGTTCAATCAGGGAACCCTCGCTGACAGATATAAACAGGAATGTCAGAGGTTCTGTTTACTCTGTGAGCTGGCTCTGTGGAAGATGGACCAGTGTCAAGTACTATGCACATGTAAATAAAGGATGACTTGGTGATGGGATACCAGCCGAGGAGCTATTTCAATAACAAAGGAATTAAAAGTGAGAGCTGCAGCTAAATTTATCTCACTTGAAATCAATACCAGGGAAATCAAATCGAAAGGCTCCAACTCGTATCTAACAACAAACAACAGTGCCAGGGAACTGGAGAGTGGTGAATGTTGTGCCCCTGTTCAAAAAGGGAAGAGGGATAACCCCGGGAATTACAGGCCACTTAGTCTTACTTCGGTGGTAGGCAAAGTAATGGAAAGGGTACTGAGGGATAGGAATTATGAGTATCTGGAAAGACACTGCTTGATTACGGACAGCCAGCACGGATTTGTGAGGGGTAGGTCTTGCCTTACAAGTCTTATTGAATTCTTTGAGAAGGTGACCAAGCATTGGATGAGGGTAGAGCAGTGGATATAGTGTACATGGATTTTATTAAGGCTTTTGATAAGGTTCCCCATGGTAGGCATATGCGGAAAGTCAGGAGGCATGGGATAGTGGGCAGTTTGGCCAGTTGGATAGAGAACTGGCTAACCGGTCGAAGTCAGAGAGTGGTGATAGACGGTAAATATCCAGCCTGGAGCCCAGTTACAAGTGGAGTTCCGCAGGGATCAGTTCTGGGTCCTCTGCTGTTTGTAATTTTTATTAATGACTTGGAAGAGGGAGTCGAAGGGTGGGTCAGTAAATTTGCAGACGATATGAAGATTGGTGGAGTTGTGGATAGTGAGGGGGGCTGTTGTCGGCTGCAAAGGGACTTAGATATGATGCAGAGCTGGGCTGAGGAGTGGCAGATGGAGTTCAATCCTGTCAAGT
>NC_057711.1:15817706-15880283 GCF_004010195.1 Chiloscyllium plagiosum | reverse complement strand
AGATTCTTTACCCAGAGAGTGGTGGGGGCATGGAATGCCCTGCCTGTGGGAGTGGCAGAGTCAGCATCATTGGTGACCTTTAAGCGGCAATTGGATAGGTACATGGATAGGTGCTTAAGTTAGGACAAATGTTCGGCACAACATCGTGGGCCAAAGGGCCTGTTCTGTGCTGTATTGTTCTATGTTCTATTAATTGGGTTTAGGGCCATACAAATCTTAATGGTTTGACATTGCGTTGAATAGCAATGACAAATTTGTGTTTGACCCAATTATCAACTCATTTCCCTGCTGCTAATTGTCAGATTAATCAATTAAAGTCAGTGGAAGCAATACTCACCATCACACAACTGCCTCATAGTGTTAATCTTATTAACTCTGTCAAACAGTCCTTAAGTTTCTTACACAGGACCTCACACCAACCATATGGATGAGAAAAGGATTTTAAAATTGTTTTTCATCTGCCTGAACATAATGCTGTAAGATACTGACAAACAGATTAAAGAATCATCTCAGTCATTTCTACTGTACTTTAACGAAGATGTTGAGCCTTTTCCTTTAAATAATTATGCTTCCTGTCAAAGAGCAGAGAAATGGATTTTAGAGAGACACATGGAGAGAAACTTAATCTTCAGCACAGATGGGAAACTGAACTTTTTTTAAAGTCTTTTTTAGAGTCAGGCACAGAGGGGGCAATCAGTAATAGCTACAAAGTTTTGCAAAGTGTATCCTTTCTTTGGTATATATTGGAATGTACACATCAGACTGTATACAGCTCAATGTGAGAAACAGTTCCTTTAGTAACAAATAAAAAATGTTTATCACAAGTAAAACTTGCTCAAGTAAAGATACAAACAAGGTTGACAAGGGTTTTAAACTGTACACAAATATATAACTACCCCACTCAAAACAGAATTATTCACAAATTGCCCAAATATTGGGCTGTAGCCAAAGTCATTTTGCACGTAAGCTGTTGGCACAGGGGCAGGTGTCTTCCTGGATCAGTTATGGTGGTTGAAATAACTTTTCTGGAGACAGTGGTGTAGACCTCAAAATTTGCCTTAGAAACCCTCCACTTTCAGTGATGAACCCTTCCAGTGGGTTTTCAGCAGACTCACTTTGATCAAAGGAGTTTTAAAGAAAACAAGAGATGAAAAATGCTGCTGTTCCATGCGCATTATCTCTGTGTTTAGATCCAACAGATCTATTACAATCACAAACTAGGTCATGTGATCATGCCTTGAAAGTATTGTAGACTCAGTCGCTATTATTGAGCAGCTTTACAAAAGCAACATTTTTCCTTGCTGCCGCTAGTCTCCTTTGTTCTACAAAGTGTTCCTTTCAAATGATATATTGATATACATCCATTTAATAATCCAAAAAGAATGTTTCAGATATCACATCTTCACAACGATACATAGTATACAGCAGCCAGCTGTACTGACTCAAATCCCTACTGAATTCCAGTAAAACTTCATCAGCCTTATACTCAAAACCTTTTTGATAATCATTGAGTTCAGTCATGGAAATGGTAATAGTTCCATCATTTTATCCCTACTCAGAATCGCAACGTGCAGTATGGTTCAGAATGAATTAGCAAGATTGAATGTGTCATTCCTTTATATTTTCCTTCAGTGATTCATTCATTCCTGTTGAATAAACCAAGAATAAAAATTTCTCAGGGTTTGCTCCAACCTTCAATTAATGAGTGTGGGGGAGAGCTTTGTGTATGTTTAAATTAACAGCAAGGGACCAAGCAACTTCTGAGCTCTTGAATTTGCACAATGCAATATTGAAAGACTCGCTGAAAGGATAGTTAATTTGAAATCATGTGGCAGCCTTCAAAGAAAACTGGATCAATCAATACCTGTTAGATCATGGCGATCCTGAGATTGCAAAAGATTCCGTTTTGTGCTTCCTTATAATAAGGGACTAACAGTTCATGTGAGTGAGTGGAGTAGGGGGTGGGGGTGGGGGGTCATGACGAATTATGTACACAGAGTGCAAAAACAGAAATTGCTGGGAGATCTCAAACTGTCTGGCAACATCTTTAGAAAGAAAGCAGAGTTAACGTTTCAGGTCCAGCGACCCTTCTTCAGAACTGAACTGGACTTGAAACATTAATACTGCTTTCTGAGGAAGTATCAGTGAGCCTGAAACGTTAACTCTGATTTCTCTCCACAAATGCTGCCAGACTTGCTGAGCTTTTCCAACAATTTGTGTTTTTGTTTCTGATTTCCAGCATCCACAATTTTTTTGGGTTTCGATTTGTTAAGTGTATCAATGCCTTGGATAGAAGGAGGTTTGAAAAGTTAAACACCTTTTTCTCACTTTGGATTTTCTTAAATTCTTATACAAAGTAAATCAAGTATTCTCTTATTCTCTCTGGTAAAATATATTTTAAAGATCACCCAAGCACACTAAATTTGCATGTTGATATCTGACAGTATTTCTTTTAAGTTCCTAGTCTATTTCTTTCTCTTCATAAATTGAGTTGGAATACTGTTGTGCAATGAAATTAATCACACAGTGTCTTAAATTTTCATGAAGTTACTTCTTCCTAGTTAAAAGCATTGCGACATGATTTGAGCATAAAGCTCATTCAGATGCTCCCCAGCACTGACCAAGTTATTTTTGTAACCTTCCATTACCTCCCTCAGCATCTGGACTATTTCATTTGGGTCACTAGAGGGCGATGTAGCTTTCTCTGAGAAAACTGCAGCCCAAAATAAAAGCAGTGAGCAGCTCCCTAAAATCTAAGCCCATGAACAAACAAAATCACTGATCATAGAATAAGTGCTCCAATTTGAAGTTATCACTAACTGTAATTTGAACCCTACATTGGGGTCAACTTTGTTATGTAATGACAGGAGAGGTACCTTGGAATTGTATCTGGTTTGAGGAGCGGAATATGAGATTTTTACACAATGTGAACTATGTGGTAGATTCCCTGTGTTAGAACATTCTGTATTTGTCCCTGCTCCGTGTCTCGATGTCAATATTAACTCATTTTATGCTCTCAAATCATTTTGTCATCTGACTGAAGCTCCTCTGTGTTTTTGCATGGGCTGTTAGTTTTGTGTGCCTGTTGGTACTGATTTCATACAAAATAAAGCACTTGCTATCATGTTAAAAGTGCTTTACATGGTTTATTATGCTGTGATCAGCAACATTACAGGAACTGGCATCAATTCTACAATATTGTAAGAGTAGGTTTGATAGGAAAACTCAGAACATGTCTGCCAGTCATTTTATTTAAATTATTTTAATTCATCCCCTCAAGATAAAATAGTTAATTTAAACACATTTGGGACACATATTTTAGCTTAGTTACCAGCTGTGCCCTCATTCTGGTTAATTTTAAATTAACATAGAACTGTTGCCACTGAATCTGGAAATGTACCAGAATCTTTGGTAATGTGTGTGGGATTTTTGGATTGAAATTGCAGTATGTTATAATAACGCCTTTGATCTGAATTTATTTCTGTTATTTTAATGAGCATGTTAAAATAACGTAGAATTCAGAAGGATATGTTAATACCTTTGTAATTAAATGCCACAGCAGCACTTCAATTTCCACGTCCTTTACCGCTGACATTTAGTTCCTTTCCTTTGCATCTTGTTTGTACCAACATCTATCCCAATGGAGGAGCGTGAGGGTCGACAGGTCATTTCCCCACCCTGTCCACTCTCCAACCAGATGGTGGAAGGTTTCCTGGAACATTACTGGGTGACACAACCACCATACTCTTCCCCTTCCTCCCTGATGATTTGGTAAAGGTTAGCATAATCTATTGTACTTCCTGCTGCCACCTGTAGATATAGTGGAATGATTTACAAAGGGAAGCTGTCGGCAAGATAGTATTGTCATTGGACTAGAATCCCAAAACCCTGGGCTGATGGTCTGGGAAAGTGTTGAAATCTGAGTTCAATAAAAATCTCAAATTGTTCAAAAGAAATTGGCCTGATAGTAAACCTGTAACCATTGTTGTTAAAAAAAAAAGGTCTGGCTTTGCTAATAAGGAAATCTACCATCCTTCCCTGGTCTGGTCAACATGTAACTCTAGACCCATAGCAATGTGGTTGAATCTTAACTAAACCACCAGTTCATGAGTAATTAAGGATAGGCAATGGATACTGACCTATCTAATAGCCCTCGAATGAACAAAAAGATGGGGCAGAACGGTTAGCACTGCTGCCTCATAGTGCCAGGGACCCAGGTTTGATTCCAGCCTTAGGCGAATGACTCTGTGGAGTTTGCACGTTCTCCCCATATCCGCATGGGTTTCCTCCGGGTGATCCAGTTTCCTCCCACAGTCCAAATATGTGCAGATTAGGGTGGATTGGCCATGCTAAATTGCCCACAATGTTCAGGGGGAATATAGGGAGATGGTCTGGGTGGGACAATCTTAAGAGGGCTTGTTTGGCCAAATGGCCTGTTTCCAAACTGTGGGGATTTCTAAAGAAATGCATATAATTAACCATGCACTAAACTGTGCCAGTGTTTATGCTGTGCCTAAATTTCCTCCCACTCCTTTTCATCTGACCCTATCATCTTATCTTTTTATTTTATCCAAATCTACTTCCTGGTTTACTGCATCAATGGCATGCCCTCTTTGTGATAACAAGTTCCACATTCTCACCACATACTGAGTAAAATAAACCTATCCAATTCCTATTGAATTGATCAGTGATTATTAGATGCTTCTAACCAGATTTCTCCACAAGTGAAAGCATTTATCTTAAACGTACCTGACTGAACCTATTAAATTAAGCTAGTTGTCAGGCTAGAGAAAGGAGCTTCAACCAGCCTTGAACATCTAACATGCACCAAAATTTCACATTTGGAAGTAATCCCTTTAGTTTTGTCCTTGCTTATTTCTTTTGTTGTTATCTCTTTCCCATGTGTGAACACTGAAAGCACTTGTAACCCACTCCAGTAGGTAACTGGGACAAATAGTATGGTCCAATGACCAGGACTGGTTGAATGCTGTTTTAGCTGATTGTAGTTAAGGTGATATGAAGAATTGTATCAGGAGTCTATCACTGTGTTGGAGCCAGGAAACTCAATGAGTTCTCACTTTAGGAGCAAATGCAAGTTAAAACTATAGACATACAATAAGAACATCTACACCATTTAGAATTTTAAAAAATTTACTTCGACTGTACAGATTATTACATTTATTATTACGTCTGTTATAATATCACAATACCCTGTGGATTTGACTAATAATCCTGATTCATTTGCTCCCTTCCTTTGTCAGATTTACCCATGGCATTCATTACCCATCCATAATGGGCCCTGAGAAGAATTTCCAACCATGAGATTGAGGAGAGAGGAAGGGATACAGGGATGAGCCAAGATCACTCAATTATTTGTTTAGATTGTGGCTGATCTGCACTGAACATAGAAAGTGCTGGGGAAATTCAGCAGGACTGGCAACATCTGTGCAGAGAGAAACAGAGTTAATGTTTCAAGTCCAATCTGAGCCAGTTCTAAAGAAAAATCAAACAGGACTCAAAACGTTAAGTTTATGCAGCATTTTCTGTTTTTTATCTCAGATTTCCAATCTGCATTATTTTGTTTTTATAACTTGACTTATCTGACATGGTGGGCCAAAGGGCCTATCTCTATGCTATATGACTGTATGACTATGACTCGTTAACCTGTTTAGTTTTTAAACTACCCTTAATATATTTACTTAATCTTGTCATTTAGCAGCAACTCTGTCAATTACTGCTAAATGGTCCACCACATCTCAACAAGTTTCTGAAAGAAGAAGTTCTAGATTTCTACAACACTTTGTTGGAAGAGCTATGTCTGGCCATCACCCTCAAATGGCTTAGCTCTAAGTTTAAGTCTATTCTCTGTTGACCTCAAACCTACAACCTGATGAAACAGTTGTGTTATTCTGATAGTTGTTGAACATCACCAATGAGATAAGTGTCAGGGTAGTACTAAACAACTCAGATCAATAGATAGTACTTGCCTGTTTCTCTCAAGAGAGCATACAAGATGTATTAAAAGTGGTTGAGGTAGAAATGTTGTGCATTTGGGAAATACACTTTGTTTCTGGATCTTCGATCCATTGTCACAGTAACATCTGAACTGTAGCTTACATGGCCTTGAGAATCATTGACTTTATTCAGCACTGAATTATCCGCACAATTTCATCTGTACTTCAATAAATAGCAAACACATTAAAAACAATCGTCAAAAGTCACACAACACCAGGTTATAGTGCAACACGTTTATTTGAAATCACAAGCTTTCGGAGCGCTGCCCCATAGTCAAGTAAAGTCAATGATGAAGGTGACTTCATCTGACGCAGGAGCAGCACTCCAAAAGCTCACAAATTCAAATAAACCAGTTGGATTATAAACTGGTGTGAGTGACTTCTGACCTTGTCCACCACAGACCAACACCAGCACCTCCACATTTAAAAAAATTGAGAAGACCATAAGACCAAAGATATAGGAGCAAAATTAGGCCATTGTCTCAATTAGTTGCAGAAAGTATACAAATATTAAAATGGGGGATAAGCATTTCACAGGTTATATTATTCACAGATTGAATTAAAGAATGAAATAGAAATATATTAGCTAAATATTTCTGAGCTTCCATTGCAGAGTGTAAAAAGGAGCTCAGAATGGTATCGTGTGACAATGATGTTGTTGTTCTTATCTGACATGGTCATCCAGGGTTAACCTGAACATTCTGTTACTTTCTCAGGATGATGAGGTGAGAGAAAGTCGCTTTAGCTTTGCTGCATATGGGGTGGGACCTTGCCTACAAACAAAAGATGGCGTCACCACTAAAGGTGCAATCAACGCATCCCAGACTGCCCCAAAAAACCAAGATGATATGAGAAAACTCTTCATTGACAGAGCCAAGAAGATCGATACCGTGGCACGGGCTGGTTTTCCTTTAGCCTTTTTAATTTTCAATATTTTCTATTGGGTCATTTACAAAATCCTCAGACACGAGGACATACACCAACAGCAATAGTTTAAGCCTCAAACAGGCATCATTAACAACATGTCAGTAACAGAAGTAACATTGAAAGAGATCTTAGTGTAATAATGAGGCCACTTTGGGCCAGAATTCATCTTTAATACACTGAGCAGTAATGTTAAATGTACTATGCAAATTTAAAGAGGAACCCAAATGAATAATAATAGATTACTTCTCTAATGCTTTCTGCATTTTCACATCACAGAGAGTACTTGGGAAAGAGATTTTTTACATGACTGAGAATATGATAAAGTTAAATATTGGCTGAAATAAATATGTTTATAGTTTTGTTTTCTTGTTTTGATGTTTTGCCTTGACTGCTTCCAATTTGAAGATAGCAATAACTAAATTACTGTAGACTTATCAGGGGGAACTGTTGTGGAATGCAACAATTATCTAGGAGAGAGAGCAAGTAATTGGAAGTTTACTGTATGTCTTCCAGCCAGTCTGGTTTCTTCTTTTTATCCTCCAAACTTTATTCAATCTCGGGATGGGAAAGCAATTTCTTGGCTGACAAAATAAGGGACACATTCACCCATCCAATTCCTCTCCTTTGCCTTGTAGCTACACCACTTGGCTGATGTGGTAGTTTGTTCTTATAATCAAGTCTTGTTTAAAAACAGAAAGTGCTGGAGTAACTCAGCATGTCTGATGACTGGGTGGCACAGTGGCTCGGTGGTTAGCACTGCTGCCTCACCCAGGTTCGATTCAACCCTTGAGGGACTGTGTGGAGTTTGCACGTTATTGTCTGCCTGGGTTTCCTCTGGGTGTTCCGGTTCCCTCCACAGTCCAAGGTTAGGTGGACTGGCTATGCTAAATTGCCCCTAGTGTCCAGGCGTGTGTAAATTAGCTGTATTAGCCATGGGAAATGCAGGGTTACAGGGAAAGGGTGGAGGATGAGTCTGGTTGGGATGCTGTTCGGAGGGTTGGTGTGGACTAGTTGGGCTGAATGGCTGGCTTCCACACTGTAGGGATTCTATGAAGTAACTGCACCTGTAGAAAGAATGTTAACGTTTTGATCGAATCCAGTGTAACACTTGTCCAGAACCAAAGACTTAACTCTTTACCTTTGGCATTTGGTGATTTGTTTTTTTCAGGGTGGGAGTGAATTGAATCAAATAACTGTCCCTATTTGATGCAAATGGGATAAACAAAAATGTCTTACCCAACAAACAATGAGCGAGCTTTGAGATTTCCCAGCTCAAAATTAACTTTGGAAATCTAAGGATAAAGATTAAAACTCGTTAATGAATTTGGCAATAGATCATTGCAACCTCAAAAGGATGTGCTCCTGGGAAGTAGAATTAATGAGGAGATAAAAGGGAATCCATGATGTATTGTGAGTACGCTTGCTAATAATGTTTTAATTACAACTAAGAAAGCCCATTGGTTCAGGGCCATTGTACTGCAGCACCAAACAGGAACACACAAAGCCCGAAGATATAGTTTGTAGGTGGAAAGGGAGATGTTGGAGGCGAGATGGAAAAGTCAATCAGTATGAGATCCTGTAAAAGAATGAGACAGAGGCAGAGTCCATGAGTTTCAAAGAATTGAGGCTGCGTTTCTTTTAAATTTTTACTTCCATATTATGTAATATACATATATGCACCAGTACAGTTAGGTAAAGAGGCAATACAGGAAAGTACCCCCTGCGATCTTGTGAAAATGCTAAACAGCTCCTAAACCATCTGTGAATGATACCATATAACACGACTAATTTTCAAGGTGTTACTATTCCACAAACCAACACCTGCATTTTACAGATTTACTGCTTAACTCTGGTGATGCAGTTCTTTATTTTGCAATGTGTAAAATGTACTACTTGCTGATAAGTACAATACAGCCGTATTGCGTGCATTGATGCTGATACTCTGACTGCACTGCCTGTGTTCCAGTTTAAAATAGTCAAACGAGACGAGATAACTTCTGACTGTTATCCATTTCTGGTTCTTAGTTTTTGCATATGAGCGACTGACAAACAGGATCACACCCATGAATCTTACTTGTACATTTATTCCCAGCTTACCTTGTTACAAGCCACCCTTGTGCCAGCTGCGAAGTGCAGGCTCTTTGATAAAAGCTGACAGATGTGAACTGTTCAAAGTCTGAGCCTTGTTACCAAAGCCATTTCTGACATTCCTAGCTTGCTGCTGATTACTGCCATAACGTAGGCTGAGACCCCATGCAACTAATATGACACATTCTTGATGTGGTGAGATGGCCAAAAATAGGAGCTTATTTGGGGAGCTCAAAAACAGACATTATTTGGTGAATCTTTAATGAAATGCATTCCAGCTGATGTACCATTTCTCAAAAATCACATACATAATGTCCACAATAGAGTGCTTTCAACTGATGGGTGTCTCAGAGTGAAGAGATGTTGCAGAAGTATAATAAGAGACATATTTACAGTAATTGGGATTTCCCATTTAGGGAGAGTGAGCTCCATTCAGGACTCTCTGATTTTCACTTCTGTCCCTGGGAACTGGTTTCTAATTATACAGTGCTGTGTAATATAGAGAGACTCAGGAGGGTGGAGGGGCAATTTTGACACTGGGCAATAATGTGTAACATACACGCAATATTGTATTGACCACCCATTGCACATTCCTCCATTATCATTCTGACGAAGGTCAACAGGAATGAAAGTCAGGAGCAATGTGTGTCATCTGACACTGCCTATTTTGTCTGGTCACCCAGAATCATAATGGGTCCTTCCCCAGGGGATAAGCATGAAGGCAGAAGCTCTCGTCTTTACTTTCCTGAAGCAGCAGGCCTTAAGTTGATGATGGAGGTGTTGAATCAAACTTTTCTGTGACCACACTCTCACCAAGCTCTCTGTAGGCTCAGCTGTCTATATATAGACTCCAGTCAATCAGACTCTTATCCAATGAACGCCAATCTAGTCTTGATTGTAGTCAAGCCTTAGAACTCCATATTGAAGGCCATTGTGCCCTTAGTTCTTACACATGTGAAATGACGTTTTACTTTTAAGGGAACAAGATATGTATAAAACAGGTGAATCTTCATTTTCAGTTTTAAAGTCTAAAATTTACAAGAAATAGACTTATTTTTTCTTTTTCTAAATTATACAGCCGCGAGGTGTCTTTTACAGTAGAAGAAATTTTTTCCACAATTACTTCATATATTTGTCTGGATGTTGCATGTTATTTCTTATTGAAGGTTAATGTTTGTTTGATTTCTTATGATTAGTAAGTGCTACTTTCTTAGCGTAACTCTAAAGGAACTACTGAACAAACGTCAATGATGCTGTTTGTCGTAATATGTGCAAGGAAATACCTTTTGAACAAATATACTTTCTAGCAGTTGAAAAGCAAGACTTTTGTATTGTGTTGGGCTCAGTGGAAATAATACTGTGTAATATTGCATTATAAGCACTTCCTTTGTTCATATCAAATTCAATTGTCCAGCATTTTAAGAAGGAAAAGGGAATGGATATGCGGTTTTAGTGACTAGCTCCAGTCAGAAAACCATGACCAACACAGACACAATAGGCCAAGTAATCTCCCATTATGCAGGGATTTCAGTAACAGTCTATGACATTAAAAACCATTAAAAATAAACTCCTCTAAAAATTGCAGAGAATGTTGTGGGATATTTAATACACAAAGATAAGGCGTTCACACAGTATTATTTTTCAGCCTGTAAAAACTCAAAAAGCATTTATTATCCAAAAATCAACAGCTTTGGTAATTTCCTGATTGCTTTTATTTTGTAAAGAGCTCACACTCAAGACATTCGACAGACAAGCATTCATCTCTTTTAATGATTTTCAAAGAGAAACTGTCTAAATTCCAGACTCAGCATTTGTTGCTTGGCTGAAACAAGCGCACTTGTGCATTAGGTCTTATTCAGAGATTACGTTAATAATGGATTGATAACATTGGAGAGGCTTAATTCTCATTGCTTTCACTGCATAATACACAAAACTGCTGGAAATCGTAAACAGTAGCACGATATTCACAAGAGATAGATCAACAACTGAAAGAGAAACAGGGTTGATGGTGCAATGTGGTTGTTCATCAGGCTTTCAGACTGAAAAGAACCTTGGTAATCAATGTGCCTCTAGGAGCTAATGATTAGCTCCTGCATGCTACAGCCAGCCACAGGGGACAATCAAAAATATGTCTGTATTTGTTTGTGTTTAATTATTGGACCATTTGCTTTATTAATTCTGAAATGATTAGAGGTGCAGATGCCTGTTGACTGAAGGGGACAATTGGAAGCAGGAAGTTGCACTGATGTAACCTCCATCACGAACTGTTCTTTGGCTGTCCTATTTGTTATAAGTCCAAAAAATTAAAGGAAAGCTGAAAAGAACAACAGGAGGAGAGCAGAGGAGATGGGAGTGGGAAAACCACCAAAACACCTCATGAACTTGATTAAAACTCAACATTATAGTTGCTCTTTCAGTGAAGCCAAGTTCAAGGATGGATTGGATAAGCTAGGGTTGTTACAGAGGAGATTGTGTATAAAACCGTGAGGACTGTGGATAAGAAGATCATTTTACCCCTTGGCTTGGAGTGGGGGAGCCATAATGAGGAGGTATAGATTGTAGTTAAGAGATGGGAGGTTTACAATGAATGTGGACTTTTCATGTTAGAGAGCGAGAGGGGTGGGAGGGAACTGGTGGAATTTGAAACTCATTGCCTGATTACCAGAATGAGGGAGAAACCCTGGTAACATTTCAAAATTACTTAGATATGCACTTTAAGTACTGGAACTGACAAGGTTCTAGACTGTGATGTAGAGAGGGGTTGCACTGAATGGCTACTTGTCTGTTCAATGGACCAAATGATTTTAATCATGCTGTAAACTTCTATAATGTGATTCTACGGAGAAAGCCGACAATAGTTTCAACCCAATTTTGTCAGCGACTTCCTGGTTGTCCTAATGTTCAAGTTAGTGCTTAATTGCTGGCAAGAATTGTGAAATTCCTTTTTGCAACATAAAACATCCAGGGATACAAAAGAATGTAGAGCGAAGTCATGTGGATGGAATTAAGACAGAGATCAGTATTCAATCTAATTGAATTATGAAGTAGGAATTACATATAAATGAAGTGAAAAAAAAACTGGTATGAGTTAAACTATGAAGTTTACATGTTTGCCTGTTCTCCTTCTTCAGGTATCTAACTACATGTCTATGACAGTTTATAGAGATTTGACGTCATTAATGCAAATAAATTGCCATGGCATATCCCTTTCCCTTTAAACTTAATTGAGAGAAAACAGGAGAGAAATGTTAGCACGACATTAATAGTAACATAGGTTGAAAGAAAGAAGCGCAAATTAGGCAGATAAGTCATCTTTTTGGTGGATGCCTAATCTTCAAAATTAGGTTATAAAAGTAGAGAGACTATTTATGACAAAACAAATGTTAATCTGCACACTTATAAATTTTACTGATGAATGTAACCTGCTTTGGCAATCTTAGAACTCTGAAAATGTTGCATGTGACATGACCTAAGATATTTCTAATCAATCTGGTCAGGTATGTTGTTACATACCTCTGGAATATGTGGCACTTGAATCCAGGTATCGAGGGTTCAGAACAAATGCCACTACACCATAACACTCCCATCCTAATCTTATATTACAGTCTTTCATTTGCATTATACATCTGACCAATCATTATTCTGACTATTACAGTTTATTTTTTGGGTGCTTCATTAAGTGGAGTGACTGAGTCTCCTGATCCAAATTGGATCTTGACAGGGGGCTTACTTGTAGTCAGCTTTTAGAGGGTAACCAATGAATTTAAGGAGCTAGAGACATTTATTTTTATGGATAAAAAATTTCTTCCAGTTGATTGTAGCTTTAAAGGGCAGAATTTAAGTACTTAGAGACACAGGAGCTCCAATAACAGACAGGTAATTGCCTGTTAGATTTGAAATTGGATCAGCGCTCCTATTGCAGGCCACAGCTTGGTTGCCAAGGCAAACATTTCATGATATAATCCTAATCATGAGTTTCAGGTTCCACCAGAGCAGCTGCAAAAACTCATGTTTAATTAATAAATACATCTTGATTAAAAAGCTAATCTCATTAATAACGAAACTAAATTGTCATAAAAACCCATCTGGTGCACCAGTGCTCTTCAAGGAAGGAAATCTGCCATCCTTGCCTGGTCTGTACTCCACCAGACTTCAAATCCAAACCAGTGCGTTTGAATCTTAACTATCTGCTGAATTGACTCAGCAAGTCCTTGAGTTGTGTCAATAAACAAAACACACTGGAGACATGCCCATAACCATGGTTCAAGACAATCGTTCACTCGCACTTTCTCAATAACAAATAGGGTTGTATTGCCAATACATGTGTCTCCCAAGAATATTATTTTAAAACATGTCTGTCTTTAATTGTCCTTGAGAAGGAGGTAATGAGTTAACTTCTTGACCTGCAGTGCACACACTGTATGTACATCCACATAGTGCTGATACGTGAGCGTTCCAGGGACTTGGCCCACTAGAAATGAAAGGATAAGGATATAGATCAATTACAATTGTTAGTAGCTTGGCCTGAAGGAACTTGAAAATGATGGTGTTCCCAAATGCTAGCTGCTCTGGTCCTTCTAGGTGGTAGAGACTGCAGGTTTGGCAAATACTGTCAAAGGACAATGGTGAGTTGCTTCTTGTAGATGGTAAACACAGCAGTTACTGTTCCTCAGTGGTGGAAGGAGCAAATGTTGAAGCCAATCAAAGATGCTGCTTTGTTCTCGACGGTGTGGAGGTTCCTGGGTGTTCTTTGCCGCATGGGTTGGAATTGCCCAGTGTCATACCAGCCCAGAGTTGGCATGTTGCAGTTTTCTGGTCAGACAGTTCTTTGGGCATAAAATCCCATCCTCAAAATGGAGCAGGATTCCCACCACAAATGCTGACTAAATTACCCTTCGCACGTTCACTGCTCCAAGTTTCTGATTTTGAATGTTTATGGAGTCGAGAGCAGTAGACAAAGTAAAAATAGAAAATGCTGGAAATATTCAGGACTTGCAGCATTTGTGGAGAGAAAAAGTGTTACTGTTTCAAAACCACATAGGCCTAAATCAGAAATTGTTGCAGAATCCCTGTGGAGAGAAAGCAGAGTCAACATGCACAGTTCTTAAGAAGGGTCACTGGATTCAAAACGTTAACTCAGTTTTTTTTCTCTCATTAGAAAAAAGACCATAAAATAAGAAAATCTGTTCTTCACTTCCAAATATTCAGAACATGACACTGCAGAAATGGGAAGTGGGCATTGATCAGTTGTAAAGTTTGACTGGATGTCTAACTTCAGCTTTAGCTACTGCAGTTTCTTGTAGAAATGGAGAGAAAAGAAGGAGACATGGGATCATTGTCAGTGAAGAAGTTTAATCAACAATGTTTCCCTATGGGTGGGGTGTTCAGGACCTCAAGTGAGATCATGAGCTGAAATTTTTGTTCAGGAGCTCTGAGGCAGCAATGGCCACCATGGAGTTCTGACCAAGTTCCAACAGTTGTCCTCCTGTCCTGACAGAATCCTGCAGTCAGAACCCTCCCACACCATCCCCTTCCCCAAGATGATAGTCCCAGAGGCCCCTCTTACCTCTCACACCTCTCGCTCTCAAAGAGGGATCAAGACAATATTCAGGCCTCAAAATGGTGTCACGGTGGGATCAAATTTGAGAAGCACTGTACCGGGGGTGTATGTTAAAATAGAGTCCATTTAGTTGTGGAATTGGAAAGGACATGCCACTACTCAAACCATGCAGTTAAGGTAAATGGAGGCTTTTAAACAACTCAAAGAGTCAATACAGTTGAATTTAAAGGCTGGGAGAAATGCCCTGAAGAGGACGGTTGTTGGAATAGGGAATGCCCTGACACAGGAAGTACCCGAGGTAGAGACCTTCCAAGAAAATAGTGAATAAAAATTTGAAGCAGAATGGGAGAGACTACAGGTATCGGGATCCGATTGAATTGCACTAAAAAATCACAATGATCTTCACAGAGATATAATAGAATCAGGGGGCTCAATGCTTTTTCCCAGTGCTACAAGCCTCTCTGCTCTTTACTTCAGTAGATTTAACTGATACAAACCAAAAGATCTGTTTGATATATTATCACTTGTACCAAGGTACCGTGAAAAGTGGACATTGTAGAATACTGGAGTGATTAACAACACATGACTAAAACAACACACATACCTAATAGTTACCAAGTAAAAGGTAAGGGTAATGTCACCATAGTCTTACCAGACCATAGGTTTTTAGACTTGCCTTCAACTGTCCTTTAAGTATCAGGGGATAGTGATCACTGCCGGCTAATGGCTTAAAATCAATTCAAGTGTGAACATTGTTGACCAGCATGAAGTGCCCCACACAGAAATGTAGGCCAACTAAAGGCATTAAGCATTTCCTGCTGAGGACACTGTAGCCTCAGTTTTTTACAGCTAAGAATTCATCCTTACAGTTCAGCAGTGGAGCAAATTGGGCAGGTTGACATCCTGATGCATTCTGCAGTTGGTTTTCTCAAGATGTATGATAATGCACTGAAACAATGATTTTAAAAATGTAACTTTGTGTCGTAAAATGACTTATGTGCCAATAGGACATTGCCATCCATAAGCTATACAATTTATGCAATGGTGAGCACAGTTAAATCATCTTAACGCTGCGTTAGTTCAAACTTAAATATTTTCAGTACGTTTGTATTGCAGATATTGGGTATTTCTGAAGAGGTGTTCTTCTAGCCTGTACTTTATAGGTGAAAACTATTTTAAAGCAAACATTTTGGAACATTGTCACATTAATCAGCCAAACATTTAAATTAAACTATTTCTTCACTTCTGTATAGTTGTAACTGATTCATAAATCGAATTAATATTGCATGAAATATAATATAAAGTGAATTTTATTGTATTTTGTCCTATTTTAATAATATGCCAGCTGAGTCAGTGATTAAATGTGCAATTTACAGTGTACATGTATTTGTAAATATTTTGCTGTATAATTTATGCAAATAAAGATTTTTTCAGAATCTGGTTTGCTCCCAAGATATGATTTGTTTTCCAAAGCAAGTAATTAGATACATGAACCTCATTATTGTTGAAATGTCCCAAATTAACTCACACAATGGGCAGGATGTTCACGCCCTCAACCCTGGGGAAGTTGGGGTCACGGGGCTGGGAGCGAGGACAGGAAATAACAGTCCAGAAAATGGCAGTGCCAGGCAGAATGCAGGTTATCTGGTGCAATTGCTCGTGTGCCCACCATTTTAGAGGAGGTGGTCTTGTGCCCCATACTTCATTATAATTAGCTGCATCAAAAGCCTTGCCCACTCTGTATAAAGGAGCTGAACCTTAAATTTCCCAGTAGACCTCCTATATTCCACTTCAGTGATCAGAGGTAGAGACACAAAGTTTAGGTGGGATTTGAGTGCCCTCTGCCTGTCTTGATGTGAAAGCAACTGGGAGGCAAAGGCCTAGTAGTAGTATCACTAGGCTATTAATCCTGATACCCCAGTAATATTCTGGAGACTCCATCTCCAGTCGTTCTCTGGCACATAGTGGAATTTGAATTCAATAAAAATCGGTGATAGTGATGTAGTGATTGGGACCACATGGGTCTCATTGACTATGAGTTCCCTGATTGGGGCTGTTAGTCTGGACCAATCAGGGGGTCCTGGCTGACAGATACAAACAGGAGGTTCAGAAGGTCTCCTTAGTCTGGGGACTGGTTTTGAGCTGGCTGATCACAGCCCATATACAGGGCTCATGTTAATAAAGGGTGACTTGGTCACGGGATACCAGTCTCTGTGAAGTCATTTCAGTGATGACCACAAAACCATTGACAATTATTAGGGAACAATCCATCTAGTTTACTTATGTCCTTTAGGGAAGGAAACTGCTGCACTTACCTAGTCTGGCCTACATGCGATTCCAGACCCACAGCAATGTGGTTGACTCTGTGGATGAACAACAAAAGCTGTGGGAGAGACTACAACTAGGGCAATAACATCAGAATGTGGTCACCCATTTAAATCAGGAATCAGGCAATTTATTTTCCCCAAAGGGTTGTTAACGTGGAATTTTCACCCTCAGCAAAGCATGGTGGCTGGGTCTCTAAATTTATTCAAGGTTGAGTGGTACAGCAAGCGTGAGGGCCAAATGGCCTGTTCCTACTTCTAAGTCCTATGTTTCCATGTACCATGTCCTCTCAGTCCATCATGTTAATTCAGATTCAGATTTCTCATTTAATTCATGTCCCCTCACCCATCCAGATGCCAAAGTATACTGCTCAGATTTCCATCATACCTCCAAGAACCCTCCAGTGCCATTCACCTGGTGTACTTTATGTACGGTCCTTAGGAGTCATGCTAAAGCAATGGGAACTGATTTAAAATAATTGAAAACAACATAAACTTCTGACAGCCTCATCAAACAGTGAATTAAAGTCAATATCAATAGCACTGAGAGAAAACAGCTCCAGTTCAAAGATGATTGTCCAGTTTTTGAGTATCTATTAGGTTTACAAACTAATAAACAACCATGTCAAAGACATATTCTATTATTTCAGTCTCTTTAAAGTTTTAATTATTTTTTTTTCAATAGATCATCTGCTGTGTTGAAGTCATCAACAATGTTTAAAATCCAAACAATAATGGCTACAGATTTCCAAATAAAAACTTAAAATCACTTTGCCTAAGACAGACAGAACAGAACGTGCTTATGCAAGGTTTGTGAAGATTTGTAGCTCAGATTGAGGTTTAGGGTGTAGATTTGCTCACTGAGCTGTAGGTTTGATATCCAGACGTTTCATTACCTGGCTAGGTAATATTATCAGTGGCGACCTTCAAGTGAAGCGAGGCTGTTGTCTCCTGCTTCTATTTATATGTTTGTCCTGGATGGGGTTTGTGGTGATGTCATTTTCTGTTCGTTTTCTGAGGGGTTGACAGATGGTATGAAGATCTATATGCTTGTTTATGGCATTGTGGTTGGAGTGCCAGGCCTCTAGGAATTCTCTGGCATGTCTTTGCTTAGCCTGTCCCAGGATAGATGTGTTGTCCCATTCTAAATGGTGTTTTTTTTCCTCCGTGTGTAGGGCTACGAGAGAGAGAGGGTCATGCTTTTTGTGGCTAGCTGGTGTTCGTGTATCCTGGTGGCTAACTTTCTTCCTGTTTGTCCAACGTAACGTTTGTGGCAGTCCTTGCATGGAATTTTGTAGACGACATTGGTTTTGTCCATGGGTTGTACTGGGTCTTTTAAGTTTGTTAGCTTTTGTTTGAGAGTGTTGGTGGGTTTGTGTGCTACTAGGAATCCGAGGGGTCTTAGTAGTCTGGCTGTCATTTCTGAAACTTCTTTGATGTATGGGTAAGGTGGTTAGGGTTTCTGGCTGTGTTTGGTCGTAGCCTTGTAGCCCTCCACATGGAGGCAAAAAAAATCATTTCGACTGGGTCAACACATCTATCCTGGGACAGGCTAAGCAAAGACATGCCAGAGAATCCCTAGAGGCTTGGCACTCCAACCACAACGACATAAACAAACACATAGATCTAGATACCATCTACCAACCCCTCAGAAAACGAACAGGAAATGACATCACCACAAACACGAGGAACCCCATCCAGGACAAACATATAAATAGAAAGCAGGAGACAACAGCTTTGTTTCAACTTGGATGTCGCCACTGATGATGTTACCTAGCCAGGTAATGAAATGTCTAGATATCAAACCTACAGCTCATCGAGCAAACCTACACCCTAGAACGTGCTTATTTTCATTTCAAAGTAGAGTCTATGTGAATAAAAAGAGATGAACAACTGTAGGTAGAGACATTCAAAGCTATCAGTTACTTTACATCACAGGGCAAGACATGACAGCAGAAGTTCATGGATTCAATGTATTTAATGAATGTAGGCACTTTCTTCAATGGAAAAAGTACTGTAATGCATGACAAAACTCCAATGTAACGATCAGCATACCTTTCTATCCCTACTTTGAAACACTGTAGTTAAAAACACAATTACATTGCAATACAGCATTGAATAGTGACATTTGTTGGTGTCAAAACATTGCATACTTATGTTTCAGAATGTTCCTGATTCCTCTGCTGGTTTTAGCCACTGGTCACAAACTCAGCAAGAAAGCACTTTTTTTTAGCGTTTCCAAGCGACAAACCAATGGATTGAAATTGCACGTGGGAGGAAATGCAATTTGTTGTGACCCTCACAATAAAAAGACTGACTTTATTTCAAGAGATGCTTTCGTGTTTTGCAGACAAGGACTTCCCAACACTCCAACTTTTATGAGGGCAGGAAGTTGGGGAAAATGTTCCACTTGCAGCAGGCCGAAACTCAGCCCAATTTTTCCCAACCTCATTTGTACCTTTGTTTGGAGTCACAATCCAAGTCATTGATCTTGCATTTTTGCCATGAGGAAGAGTAATTTTGAAGCACGGTGCTTAATTTAGAACACTTCTGGTTTCTATCATTCTACAAGATGAGAATAAGGAATTTTGAACATTTGTTCCTCCTCAGGTTCTCCCCTCTGTCTGTGCTGAGGCCCAGTGTGAGTGAACCTGAACCTTTGTGTGAGCTGTAGGCCAGTTGGTCACATTCATTCTGCTCAGTGAGAAGATTGTTGGTTTGAGTCAAACTCCACTTAAAGTCACTCAGTGCAGTGCTAAAGGCGTGCAGTAGTGTGACTTCAATGCTTTTATTTGCCTCCTATCAGAGTCAATCCTATAAAGTAATTAACCATCTCAACTCATCTTCAAAAAAATTCTCACAGCGATGAATTGAAGAATTTATTTTTGAAATTCCCCACAAAATGTTATTCTGTGAATATAGCTATGAGTTCAGGAGTAACTGATGAATTACCATAAGACCATAAGAAGATAGGAGCAGACTTATGCCTTTCGGCCCATCATATCTGCTCCAGCATTCGATCATGGCTGATATGTTTCTCAACACAAATTTCCTGCCTTCCCCTCATAACACTTGATCCACTTACCAATCAAGAGCCTATCTATTTCTGTTGTAAATGCAATCAATGACTTGTCCTCCACAGCTTTTTGATTCACCATCTTCTGGCTGGGAAAGTCCTCCTCATCTCAGTCCTAAAGTGTCATCCCTCATTCTAAGGCTGGTCCCTCAGGTCCTACTCTCTCCTACCAGTTGAGACATCTTCTCCAAATCCATTTACTCCAGGCCTCTCAGTATTCTGTAAGTTTTGATCTGATCTCCCTCATCCTTCTAAACTCCATCCATTACAGACCCAGAGTCCTCAACCACTCCTCATATGGTCAGTCCTTCGTCCCTGGGATCATCATGTAAACCGTCCTTAGAACCCCTCCGAAACCAGCACATCCTTCCTTAAATACAGGGCCCAAAACTGCTGACAATTTTCCAAATATGCTCTGACCAGAGCTTTATGCAGCTCAGCAGTACACCTCTTCTCTTTTAATCCAGCCCTCGTGAAATGAATGCTAACATTGCATTTGCCTTCCTAATTGCCTAACTGTTAACCTTAAAAGAATCCTAAACTAGGGCTGTCTAGTCCCTTTGTGTTTCAGATTTAAGAAGCCTTTCTGCGTTTAAAATATAGTCCACCTCTATTCTTCCTGTGAAGTTCCATAACCTCACACTTTTCCACATTGTATTCCAACTGCCATTGCATGGCCTACTCTTTTTGCCTGTCCAAGTCCTTGTGCAACCTCCCCACTTCCTCAACACTATCTGTCCTTCTGCTTACCTTTGTGTCATCCGTAAACTTTGCAACAATGCTCTCGTTCCTTTGTCTAGATCATTAATGTTGATGTGAATAGTTGTGACCTTAACACTGACTCCTGTGGAGCTCCAACAGACACCTGCTGCCATCCTGAGAAAGACCCTTTTGTCCCCATTCTGCCTTCTGCCAGTCAGCCAATCCATGCCAGTACCTTGCCCCAACACCATGAGCTCTTTTCTTTTTTCGCAGCCTTCTGTGCGGCACCATGTCAAAGGCCTTCTGGAAATCCAAACAAATCACATCCGCTGGCTCTTCTTGGTCTAACTTGCTCATTGCCTCGTCAAAGAATTCTAACAGATTTGTCGGGTACGACTTTTCTTGACAAAATCATGCTGACTCAGCCCAAATTTACCATGCACTTCCAAGTACACCGCAATTTTATCCTTAATAAAGATCTCTAAAATCTTACTAATGACCAAGGTCAGGCTAACCAGCCTGTAGCTTTCTGTCTTCTGCCTCCCTCCCTTCTTAAACAAGAGTGTTACATTGGCCATTTTCCAGTCTTCTTCTCTCCCTGACTCTAGTGATTCCTGAAAGATTATTATCAACACTTCCATAATCTCCTCAAATATCTCCTCCAGAACTCTGGGGTGTAGGCCATCCAGTCCAAGTGATTTATCCACCTTCCGACCTTTCAGCTTCTCCAGCACCTTCTCCTTAGTGATGGCCACTACACTCACTTGCTCCTGATTCCCTCTGAAAGCTCTGGTATGCTACTGATGTCCTCTACCATGAAAACTGATGCAAAGTACCTATTCAGTTCCTCCATTAATACTTTGTTCCTCATTACCTACTTCTCCAGACTCATTTCCCTTCCCACGTGGTTAAAGATGCCCTCCAATGCATCTCGTCCACATCCCGCACCTCCGCCCTCAGACCATACCCCTCCAACCATAACAAGGACAGAATGCCCCGGTGCTCACATTCCACCCTACCAATCTTCGCATAAACCAAACCATCCGCTGACATTTCCGCCATCTCCAAACGGACCCCACCACCAGGGATATATTTCCCTCCCCACCCCTTTCCACCTTCCACAAACACCGTTCCCTCCGTGACTACCTGGTCAGGTCCACGCCACCCTATAACCCACCCTCCCATCTTGGCACCTTCCCCTGCCACCGCAGGAATTGCAAAACCTGCGCCCACACATCCTCCCTCACCTCCAACCAAGACCCTAAAGGAGCCTTCCACATCCATCAAAGTTTTACCTGCACATCCACCAATATCATTCATTGTATCCGTTGCTCCCGATGCGGTCTCCTCTACATTGGGGAGACTGGACGCCTCCTAGCAGAGTGCTTTAGGGAACATCTCCGGGACACCAACACAAATCAACCACACCGCCCCGTGGCCCAACATTTCAACTCCCCTTCCCACTGTGCTGAGGACATGGAGGTCCTGGGCCTCCTTCACCGCTGCTCCCTCACCACCAGACGCCTGGAGGAAGAACGCCTCATCTTCTGCCTTGGAACACTTCAACCCCAGGGCATCAATGTGGACTTCAACAGTTTCCTTATTTCCCCTTCCACCACCTCACCCTAGTTCCAAACTTCCAGCTCAGCACTGTCCCCATGACTTGTCCCACTGGACGCCTCCTAGCAGAGTGCTTTAGGGAACATCTCCGGGACACCAACACAAATCAACCACACCGCCCCGTGGCCCAACATTTCAACTCCCCTTCCCACTGTGCTGAGGACATGGAGGTCCTGGGCCTCCTTCACCGCTGCTCCCTCACCACCAGACGCCTGGAGGAAGAACGCCTCATCTTCTGCCTTGGAACACTTCAACCCCAGGGCATCCCTATTGTACTCTATGCTACTTTCTCCCTACCCCCACCCTCCTCTCACTTATCTCTTCATCCTTCAGCCTCTCTGCCTGTATTCCTGATGAAGGGCTTTTGCCCGAAACGTCGATTTTCGTGCTCCTCGGCTGCTGCCTGAACTGCTGTGCTTTTCCAGCACCACTCTAATCTAGCAATAGTGATATTCCCACTGCAACATGGGACCTGAAATCCATGACAATGAAGTCGAGTCTCATGCTATTTCCCTCTAGTGGGTTAATTCAGGGCTTTAGCTTTGTGATGTACTTCCAAATCAGGATGGTACGTGACTTGGAAGGCAACTTGTCGATGGGTTTAAAAACTTCTGCTGAAGGAGCCTTGGTGAGTTGCTGCAGTGAATCGTGTACAGATACCACAGTGTGTTGTGGGAGTGAGCATTTAAAGTATTGGATGTCGTTCTGATCATGAAGGATGTTTTGTCTTCGTCTCGAGTCTCCGAGTTGCACTATTTCAAATATGAGCAGTAATCGCTGGAAAGGCTCAACATTGCCTGTCAGTCAGCCCTGTTCAGTTCCCTCGTGGGCTCCATTATCCATGGCTCTGCACTTGTCAGAAAGCTGCTCATCTGTAACATACTTCAGTTCTGACAACAGGTCATCAACATGAAATGCTAACTCTGTTTATCTCACCACAGATGGAGCTGGCCTGCTGAGTGTGTCCAGGAATTTCTGTTTATGGTAACTTATTTTCTGTTTTCGTATCTGCCTTTCTCAGATACATTAAAAAATAGAAGTAGTTCAAAGAATTATGATTGAAATAAAAATGCTCAGTTTGGGTTTCGCCAGAGCCACTTGATTACAAACCTTGATTCAAACATAGACAAAAGGGCTGGATTCCAGAAGTGATATGAAAGTGACTGCCCCTGACATCAAAGCTGCATTGACTGAGTGTGGCATCAAAGATCTTTAGCAAAACTGGAGTAAATCGGAATCAATATAAAAAGCTTCAGCTGCAGAAGTTCATCGATGCTTCTTCTGCAGCACCTTCCAAGCCATAACTATCACCACCCAGCATGGCAGATGCAGCGGGCACATATGAATGCCACCATCAGCATGTTCATCTCCCATTCACTCACCATTTTGACTTGGAAATAGATCACCAATCCTTCAATGGCACTGGTTAAAAATCCTGGAACTCCCTCCCTCAGGGCATTGTGGGATTATCTACAGAATATCAATTGCAGCAGTTTGAGAAAGCGGCTCATTACCACCTTCTCAATGGTAACTAGGGACAAGCAATAAATGTTGACCCAAATTGAGATGCCCACATCCCATGAAGGAATGAAAAAAAGATAAGGTGTTATCAAAGGCAACACATTGTGCAAAATGGGTCTCGAGGAGAGATTTGAAAGAGAAGAGTAAGGTGGAGTAATGTAGGGGTGGAACTTTGTGATACGGTGTTATTTTTGCTCGAGGCACTTCATGGTCTAGAGGTCCCAGGAAGTTGATAGTGACAGTTTAAGAAACAAGCATTTCTGTTTGGATGGAAGCTTGGAGAATTTGAAGAAGTGGAGCTAGGTCAAGGTCAAGAGTTTTTAAATCAGTAAATTGGAACTGAGAGGGAAATCAGAAAGGATGAGAAGAGGCAAGATCCTTCTGGATGAAATGGTATCTGCACAAAGTGGGGCAGCAAAGGATAGATAATTGACAAGATTACACAGTAAGGAATCTCCTATAGTCTATCTTAATACAATCTACCTCACCTCAACATCTAATTAGTTCCTAATTGATTGCAAATTCTCTTTAGATGTCTACCACCAGGACAATTGGGGATGAGTAATAAATGTTGGCCTAAGCAACAACATCCACTTCCCTTGAAATAACTTTTTCTGTAAAGATATAATGACCATTCTCTGAATGAAGAGCCTCTTGATGTCAGTTCTAAATTGACCTTTCACTTGTTTTCAATGGTGACCTATCAATCTATTAGAATAAGTCATTACCTAAATAAGTGCTCTGAATGATTACATCTTGGACCCCAGTACGTTGGCTGGAGAAAACACTGCAATAAAATTGTTATCCTGTGAGCATTCCTAACATGTAATACTCTGCAGATAGAACCAACAAATGTTTCAATTAATTTATACAGGGTGTAGATGGATTGGAGGATACTGCTTTCGTGTGTGTTTTTGTTTTTGTTAATTGTAGGCTCCATTCTCTGGGCAGTGGTCCAATGCAGTGATTAGACTAAGATAAGAACAGGATATTCAATTATTTTGATAACTCCTCTGTTCAGTAATTGCTTGCCCCCCTCCAAGCAAGTAGGAAAACAGTAACCATTTCCCACCATAGAAAAATTAAGAATGCTCTCAAAAGTTAATCAGAACATGTTTGTTTTTGATGGAAAAACATACATTTTCAACAGAAGATATGGTGCTAAGTGGTGACATTCTATTCTGTACTTTTCTAGATTATGAACCTATACTTTGGGTCAAAGTTTAAGAATATTTTCCCAGTCCCGCACAGGCAAAATTCCAAACCATGGAATTGATTATGGCTCGTAGGAATGCCATTCGGCCCATCATTTCTGAACCAGTTTATTGAATGAGTTCCAAATGGTGACTTCCCCCCTCCCCAGCATGCTGGTTCTCCTATGTGGAAGGTTTGGGTGTGGACCCAACTCAGACTTGAAGGTAACTCAAAGAGTCGGCATCAACCCCAACAGTTGGCACTACTTTCCAGATATTTTCCACTCGTTGGGAAATGAAGAATTACCTAACATCAGGTACGTTGTGACTTTTGTGTGGTTTTAAATGCAGGCATGCTGGTCCTCCCCCAGCATTCAAGCTGAAGTAATCTAGCAGTAGACATGAACTCCAAGTCTTTCATTAATGCATAACACATATCTGCTAACTCCCCAGGTATTGATGGGTCCTTTTATTGCACATGAGGTGCTTATTAAGCAGTAACTAATGGGAAATATGCAAATTCATTAAATATTTGCTTAATTTGCTGTGCATGGTAATTTCTCACAGCTGCAGCTATTTGTTAAAGCACCGGGTGAGGCCATTTGAGCAGCTGAATATTTTTAAAAGGAATAGTAATTAAGCTATTGCTGCAAGCTTGTGTTGTTTCATTTTTCTCTGCGAGTTACATGAAGGGATAGATTGGGATCCCAGATTCCACTGATAAGTGTACAATTATTCTGTCATACTTGAGGAGATTGATGTCAGATCTTTCTCATATATGTTCAACAAGGCTGATTCCTTCAAGAATGTAGGCAATGTAATGACCAGAAGTTCACAGCTTCCTTGCTCCTTCCCTCGCCTCAAATCTAACTTCTGAATCCAAAAATTATCGTTTCAAGATCGAGTCGAGACCCAAATCCAAAATCTAAATAGCAGTGAAATTGAGGCCCCACGTACCTCTCTCAGATTTGTACAGGAATACAATGAAAAGTGTGTAATGTCACCAGACAAGGCTACAGCTTCGGTATAAGTACCTAGGTACAAACTCCTAAGAACAAGGTAGAAAGAACAAAATTAAATATTAAATGTTGCAGTAATCATAGTAGAGCATAAAATGTATGAAGTGAGGTTACACATTGCAGACCTTCTTAGTTTTAGGTAGGTGATGATGAAATAAACCTAAAAATTCAAATATTGCAATCTCTCTTACATGCTTAGCCACGCATGCATAAAAGGTGTGAAGTCGCTATTTCAAGATGAGTGTGGAATATTCCAGTGTCTAACTATCAACATTGCAAAAATAAATTGCCTGATAATTATTATGGAATTAAAGGGACAGTAGTAACATAGATATGGAACTGTCTGAAGGACAGAAACCAAAGATGAATGATTCATGGTTTGTTTTTTCACCTGGAAGAAGGTTTGTAGTAAAGCTCCCCAGGAGTTAGGATTGGGACTCTTGCTCTTCCTGATAATCTAGACCACAGGGCACAATTCCAAATTTTGCTGATCATACAAAACTTGAAAATATTGTGAAGTATGAGGATCTTTGTGGACCCTTGAAAGGACAAGTTAGTGGAAGTGGGTGCACAAATGTCAGATGATATTCAATGCAAAGAAATTTGAAGTGATCATTTGACAGAAGGGACATGTAGAGATGATGTAGAATGAAGAATACAGTCATAAAGGGATGCAGAAGCGGTGTTAGATGTGCATAAATCATTGAAATTGGCAGGATAGGTTGGGAGAACAGTTAATAAATTATATTATGTATTTATCCATTGGGCGCAGCACAAAGCAAAGATGTGTTGCTGGACTTACAATAAAATATGAATTGAACCTCAGCTTGAATAATGCATCCAGTTGTGGGTGCTTTACTTTAGGAAGAATGAGAAAACATTGCAACAAGTATTTATAAGGATGGCTTTAGGATGAAGAACTACAGATAGCTTGGAAGAAATTTAGACCCTTTCCTTTGAGCAGAGTGAAAATATGATAGTGATTCTGGACAGAGTGGATAGGAAGAAACCATTCTCACCTAAGAATGAGTTTGAAATAGTTTGAAAATAAATGAAAGACGTATTAGAAAAGTCTTCTATGAATGTTCAAAATCTAGAATGCACTGATTAAGAGTATGGTGGGGACAGCTTCAATTGAAACAGTCATAAGGAAACCTAATTGTTGTCTGGAAAGTAAGTATTTGCAGGGTTATGTTCATTTTATATGTAACTTGCCTTTCAGAGAGTTCACCTTTGAAGATTCCATGTGTGGTGTGTATACAATGATCCAACTCTGCTGTTGGTCTGCACACACACTAATCAGTTAGTTTGCTGTAATGTCTGCTTCAATGTGTAGAACATGTTTTAATGTTATAAATAAATTAGGTAATGAATCCATAATGAGCAACTGACTATTTGGCCACTATTATTAACATGGCATGGTGAACAGCAGTAGAAGACAACGTGCTAATGAGACATATCAAGCTTAAACAATCAGCAAAGAATCAAAATTACATGTGAAATGCATTCTCAGACTTAAATTATACAGAATTTTATGAGACACCACTCAATATTTTGTTTGTTACAGCTTTGGATTGATCAGGTGCATGTTCAGTCAACAGCAGGCAAGGGAAGATGAATGTAGTATTGTCGGAATATCTACAAAATTTCCAAGTACAAACCGAGATACAACAGACCTCCTCACAGAATTTGAAATGTTTGAAAGAGTTCAGAGCTATGGTTTTGAGATTTAAGTGTTTCTAAAGAGAACATGGAACAGTATTGCACAGGAACAGGCCCTTCAGCCCACAATGTTGTACCAAACATGAGGCCAAATTAAACTAATCCCACTGCCTGCCCTGGGTCCATATTCTTCCATTCCTTGCATTTTCACATGCTTATGTAAAAATCCCTTTAACGCTCCCATCATATTTGCCTCCAACACCACCCTGGCAGCACATTCCAGACTCCTAGCACTCTATGTGTAAAAAACTTGCCCCTCACATCTCCTACGAACATTCTCCCTCTCATCTTAAATGCATGGTCCCTAGTATTAGACATTTCAACTCTGGGAAAAAGATTCTGACCATTTAATACAGAGTTAGCAACCCCATGAAGATTTGCTCAGCAATTGAGAAGGCGGTCTACACAAATTTAACACATCAGGTTTAACAATTGAAGAGCTAATACTTCTCCAAAAGATATGTACCACAGCAAAAGACCAAATCAGAGTCAGGTGAAGCTTTAGTATTCACACCATTTCAATAGTAACCTGCATAGACCACTTTGTAAGCAGATACAGAGAAAAGGGCATATTCTTTTATTTTTCAGAATGGGAACCAGCAGATTGTACTGGCATGGTTAGAGGATCAGCTAACTGGCAGAAGGCAGAGACTGGGAATAAAGGGGTCTTTTTCACGATGACAGCCACTGATCCCAGTAGAGTGCCACTGGGATCAGTGTTGAGGGCACAACTGTTTACATTATACACTAACAATCTCGATGAAGCAACTAAGGGTATTGTTGCTACATTTCCAGATGACACCAAGAAACTTGTGGGTCAGGTAATGCTAAGGAAGCAGGGAGGCTGCACAGGGGCTTGGACAGACAGGACAGTGGGCAAAGAAGTGACAGATAGAATAGAGTGTAGGAAAGTGTAAGGTTATGCACATTAGTAGGAAGATTAGAGTGTAGACTATTTTCTAAATGGGGAAAAGCTTCAGAAATCTAAAACTCAAAGGGACTTGGGAGTCCTAGTTCAGGATTTATTTGAATTTACATGCATGGTCAGTTGGCAGTTAAGAAGGCAAATACAATGTGAGCATTTATTTTAACAGGACTAGAACACAAGCTAAAACATCCTGCTGAGGCTGTATAAGGCTCTTGTGAGACCACATTTAGAATATTGTGAGTGGTTTTAGGCCCTATATCTAAGGAAAGATGTGTTGCCATTAGAAGGGATCCATAGGTGGTTTATAAGAATGTTCCTGGGGATGAAGGGTTTGACATACTAGGACTCTTGGTCTGTACTGATTTACTGGACTTAAAAGGAGGTAAAAACAATGACTGCAGTTGCTGGAAACCAGATTCTGGAATAGAGTGGTGCTGGAAAAGCACAGCAGTACAGGCAGCATCCGAGGAGCAGTAAAATCAACGTTTCGGGAAACGTCGATTTTACTGATCCTCGGATGCTGCCTGAACTGCTGTGCTTTTCCAGCACCACTCTACTCCAGAATCTAGATTTAAAAGGATAAGAAGGAAGCTCATTGAAACTGATAGATTATTTGGAAGTCTGGATAAAATGGATCCGTGAAAACGTTTCCACAAATAAGAGAGACTAGGAGCTGGGGGCACAGCTCAGAGTGAAAGGCCAACCCTCTAGGAATAAGATAAGGAGGAATTTCTTCATCCAGAGGGTGGTTGAACTGTGGAACTCATTGCTACTGAAGGCTGTGGAGGCCAAGTCATTCTGTGTATTTAAGACACAGATAAACATGTTCTTTATTAGTAAGGGGATCAAAGGTTTGGGGGGGAAATCAAGAGAATTGGGTTGAGAAACATATCAGCTGTGATTGGACAGCAGAGGAGACTCACTGGGCCTGAATGGTGTCATTCTGCCCTTATGCCTTATGGCCATATGTTGAGTTGAAGATTGGACAATTGATAGTTGCTACTGATGGATAGACATAAGTGTAAAGTGATTCCAACAGGTCCTGAGTAGACAATCACTTGAACAATATAGCAAGGTATGTGGAAGGTGTGACCTTCTACATGCAGGAAAGAAATGCCCGAATTTCAAATAATTTTGCAAGGCATGTGAGACAAAACATGTCTGCCACATGAAATATATTGAAGTAAAGCCTTACACAGCTACAAACAGTAATACATCAACCTAAACAGACCGGGCACAAGGGACATTGTGAAGATGCAATAAAGACCACCTCGTATCCCACAGGACTGATCGCCAAACCAGAATTTGACGATGTACACAATGAAATGAAGAGTCATAAACGTATGTTTCTGACAGTCAATCATGGGGAAAATATTAATGTCATCAAAGCAATGAAGTATTTGCAAAGGTTTAAATTATTGTCCTCATAAAATTTCTGGTTGTTCATTGTTGGTGAACAATGGCACAAGGAAAGAGCTGAAGTACTACCCCTGCAAATTCGAGAAATCGTGCACCAATAGACATTGGGAGCCATGTCAGAACCCATGAGTCTGCCTGGTTCCTTCTTTATGTTTCTGAACCATTGTCTGTACACTTCTGGTAGCAATTTATAAACACTCAAAATAGCTTTGTTTGACCTCTTCATAATCTCTTGACCCCTCATCTGACAGTCCTGCAAATACCTCACTAGCACTGCCTACCAGCTTAATTTGAACTAGCATACCTACAAGTCCTCTGACCATTCCATCTGCCTAGCCAATGTTTTCAAATGAAATAAAGAAGGCTTCGACATCTTTCTCATCAAATGTTTTAATATATTTATATATATCACTCTTTTTATCTCTACCTTGTTAACTGGACTTTCCTGACTAATTTGCAACTTCTGAAGTTCAAATTCTCTCTCTCTTTCTTTCTTCTCTATCTGTCTCTATTGTCTCTCTCTCTTCCTCTCCCTCTTTGCTCAGCTAAGAATCATTTTTTTTAGATTACTTACAGTGTGGAAACAGGCCCTTCGGCCCAAAAAGTCCACACCGACCCTCCGAAGAGCAACCTACCCAGACCCATTTCCCTATATTTACCCCTTCACCTAACACTATGGGCAATTTAGCATGGCCAATTCACCTAACCTGCACTTTTTTTTTGACTGTAGGAGGAAGCCAGAGCAAACCCACACAGACACGGGGAGAACGTGCAAACTCCACGCAGACAGTTGCCTGATGCAGGAATTGAACCCGGGTCTCGGGCGCTGTGAGGCAGCAGTGCTAACCACTGTGCCACCGTGCCGCCCACTCTCTGTTTCGTCTCTCGCTTTCTGTCTTTTTTCTCTGTTTCTCGCTCTTTTTCTTGTTTCATGGCTCTTCTTTCCCTTTTTTATCTTCTGACTCATTTTGTGTCAATTGCAATTTAAGTTTTTCTAACTCTACTGCACTTGTTTGTTTCTCTGATGTACAGTTATGTACTTGACTAACTCCCTTACAGTTTCAGCTTTCCTTTTGTTGCTGGTCAGACCCAATTCTAACCTACCTTTAATTCTATCGCCTTCTTCTGTCATTCTAAACTATCCTGACAAATTTGGAAATCTTCTTCAAACCCCAGAATCTCTTTAACAATCTGAAGAGTCATTTCTCTCCTTTTTAATTTAACCAAACATAAGTAACCAAAATTAAACAAATTGCCGCACCTACATTTTATTTAAAGATAGATACCATGTCAACTCAGACAATGCATTGAAGGTGTGAGGTATCCTGTGTGAGGCTGTCTGTGCCCCAATGTTCAGACTGATTCTATTTCTAAGAAAGGGATTTACAGAAACTTACATTCTAAAAGATGAGAAATTTAACAAACAATCCAGGTCTTTTTCAATAAATAATTTTAGTTACATCACATTGTAAACTTTTGCTAAAAATTCTGTGTCTTATGATCTTATACTCCACAATGACTTGATAAAGGAGCAGTGCTCCAAAAGCTAGTGTTTCCAAATAAACCTGTTGGACTATAACCTGGTGTTGTGTGATTTTTAAGTTTGTATACCCTAGTCCAACACCAATACCTCCAAATCATTGATAGAGAGTGTTTCAAATGGCAGTTGCTCTGAATGACTTGCAAACTGCCTGCCTTTTTTATGCCCCCAACATTGGATTGTCACATTGGTTCGATGTTGGCAAAAAACAATCAATTCAAGTTACGTTGGGTTTTAGTATCGTGGGACACAATTTAAACTGATTGGTTAAATTCGAATTCTTGTCAAAACAGCAACCACATTTTCAATTTTTCAGTACACTCTGAGGCTGCTAGTTAGTCATATGACAGGTGCTTGTAAGCTCTCAGTTCAGAACACCATTTACTTTCCCTTAAAAGTACAGTACATGCCTTCAACTTCATAACAATATCTAAAACAGCTCTGGAAATCTTCTTTTCCATTACTAGCTAGTTTACTCTCATTTTCCAGCTTCTCTCCCCTGTATTGGCTTTTAGTTATCCTCTGCTAGTTTGTAAAGACTTCCTAATCTTCTAGCTTCCCACTAACCCTCACCACATTATATGCTTTTCCTTTTGCTTTAAACTGCCCTCGACTTCCCTTGTCAGCCATTATTCCTCATCCTCCCCTTAGTATGTCTTCTTCCTGGAGATGAATTTCTGCTCTGCCTCTCAAAAACCTTACTATTGCTGCTCCAAGATCTTCCCTGTTCGGCTCCTCCTCCCATCAACTCTGGCCAGCTCCTGCCTCATGTTTTATAGTTGCCTTACTCAATTGTTAACAATGTTATATCTGATTCAATATTCTCACTCTCAAACTGCAGGGCAAATTCTATCATATTATGTTCACTGTCCCCAAGGGATTTCTTCACTTTCAGCTCCCTAATCAAGCCAACTGCATTACACATCACCAAATTCAAAATTGCCTGTTCCATCCTGAAAATTCCTTGATCTATCCTTTTTTGGTCCAAAATGGACCTCACACTTTCTAACATTGATGTCCATTTGCCACCATTTTGCCCATTCACTTCATCTATCTAGAAACCTTTGTAATTTTATGTTATGACCTGCATTGCCTTAAAGCAAGAGAACAGAGAGAGCGCGCAGGAAGGTCAAAGTTCTGATGGAGGGTTTAGCAACAATGGGCCATAATGAGAAGGTAAAGATAGAGTTAGTTGATTAGTGTCAAGGAGGCACAGTTCCAGAATTCTCATGAAAGGAATAAGAGTTTATTAGGCCTGAAAACACTTGACTGTAAAAAGCTTTGAGTCACAGACATCAGTTAAAGGGCAAAGATGTTATCATCTAATAATCTTCAAAACAGAACATTTGTAAAAAAGAATTCTGGAGAAGCTGAATGATATCAAGGTTTGGGCTGATGAGTAACAAGTAGCATATGCTGAGCAAGTGCTAACAAGAGAGCATCTGCCCACAGCTTCTTAACATTTGATGGCATTGCAATCACTGAATATCTATTTTCAACATCCTGGAAGTTATCATTTATGAGAAATCAAACTGAGCCAGCCACATAAATACAGTGGTTATAAGAGCAGGTCCGTACCTAAGAATTCAGCGGCAAGTAACTCATCTACTCACTTCTAAAGCTTGTCCACTGTCTGTTAGCACTGCTGCCTCACAGTGCCAGGAACCCTGGTTCGATTCCAGCCTCATGTAATTGTCTTTGTGGAGTTTGTACATTCTCTCCGTGTCTGTGTGGGTTTCCTCCGGGTGCTCCAGTTTCCTTCCACAATCCAAAGATGTGCAGAGTAGGTGAATAAACCATGGGAAATGGAGAGGTGTGGGAGTACGATAGGGGGATAAGTCTAGGTGGGATGTTCTTCGAAGAGTCTACGTGGACTCAATGGACCAAATAGCCTGCCTCTAACTGTAGGGATTCTATGATTCTAAAAGTTTCAATTCAGGAATGTGATGGACTGCTGCCCACTTGCCTGGATGAGTCCAGTTCCAACAACACTTAGGAAACTTGACACCATCCTGAACAAGGAGCTGCTTGTCAGGCACCACATCTACAAGCATCCATTCCTTCCACCACCAATGCTCAGTAGCAGCAATATATATCATCTACAAGATGCACAGGTTTCACCAGGGCTCCTTAGACAGCGTTTTTCAAACTCACTACCATTGCACCTAGAAGGACATGAGCAGCAAGTATATGTGACTACTTGAAATATCCCCCACAAAGTTGCCCACTATCCCACCAACTACATTGCTAATCCTTTAATATCGCTGAGTTAAAATACTTCAGTTCATTCCCGAACAACTTTGTTAGTCTACCTACAGTAAACAGACTGCAGAGGTTCAAGAAGGCAGTGCATCATCACCTTTTACAGGGCAATGAAGGACGTGCAATAAATGTTGGCCCAGCCTGTGGCATTCACATCCACTAAATGAAGAAAAAACCTTCACCTGATTATCAGGTGTTCAAAGGATAATTTTGATAATTCTATAATTTCCATATATTTCTATGCATTTTGAATAATCTAAGTTTACATGAAGCATGTTATGCAACACAACGTTCAGTGAGCTTTGAGTAGACACAAGTGACCACAGCACTGTCCTTTGAATGTCAACATTTGCATTATATTCATTTTAATTTTGATATCCTGACTAAGGTCACTGGCGATGCAGAAAGTGACTTTTCCTATCTACTTCATCCATCCAGAAAGATTCTATCTCGAATTCAAAACCCAAAAGGCAAGTCTAACCCACATGGGTGGGGTAGGGAGGCAGGTCCTGAATACACCCCAGTAGATAGGCAGGTGAGTGTATCATCAAAACATGTGCCAAGTGATTGCCTGAGGGAGATATAGGAGTGATGATCAGGATTGCAGCATAGTAGTAATGGTGTTAGATTAGTCATCTACCTGCAGACGCTGGCTAATATCACCACAGTAGTCAATATCCTCACCATTACAAGAGACAAGTCAAACTGTCAGATGGTATACCCCCCACATCCCTGGTTGAGTGCAGTTCCGATGACACTCAGGAAGCTTGACACCACTGAGAACAAAGCAACCTGTTGCATTGGCACCATTTGTACAAGCATTCACACCCACCCCCATCGACACACAGTAAATAGCAGTGTGCACTAACTACAAGATGCATTGCAGACATTCACCAAAGAGCCGAAGACAGCACTTTTCCATACCCATGAAACATTTACATCTGGAAAATCAAGGGCATCAGACGCATGGGATCACCATCACCTCCAAGTTCTCCTCCACGGTTCCCATCATCCTGACTTGGAAACGTATTGCCATTCCTTCAGTGTTGCGAAGTCAAATATCTAAAACTCCTTCTTTAAAGGCATTGTAGGTGGACTTAATTGCAGTGGTTCAAGAGTAAAACTCATTACCGCCTTCTCAAGAACAATTAAGGATGATCAATAAATTCTGATTCAACCAGCAATGCCCGTACCTCATGTTTTGTTTTTAAATTTCATAGTTCACCGTAGCTACTGGTGAACTATAAAATCAATTCACTAATAGTTTGGGGCATTTGAAAATATCCTCAGTAATAGTGGCTATGTGTCACTTCCTGACTTTCTCTGGCCTACATTTTATTCCAGACCCTAAGCAATCTGGGTGACGTTTCAAAGCCCTCTGAAATGGACTGGTCACTTCAAGGGCAATGAGGAATCAGCAATAAATACTGGTCTTGCCAGTGATGCCCACATCCCTCAGAAGACCTAAAGTATCTTAGTCTTTAAGTAGAACTTTGTTAAATTCCTTTTGGAAGTTGAGGTACGTTAGATTCTGGACGTGCATTAATGAGAAGTCCAGGACAAGGTAGCATAATCTTAAAATTAGAGCCAGACTGTCAGGATAATGTCGATTGTGGAAATTTTCAGGGCCCTTGCTCAGCAATAACCTAATGTTTAGTTTCTATTTCATAACAGGGCCACATAGCACCTGATCTCATTCTAGCCTTGGGCCAAACGTGTGGAGTAATGACCTGAAGTGAAGAAATAAAGTTAGGGAGAGACTGCCCTTGACTCTGAGGCAGCATTTGACTGAGTATGGCATCAAGGGGTCTCTAACAATAGTCAATGGGAATTAGATGAATGCTTCCCTCTCAGGGTTACACCGAGCACAAGGAGACCTGATTATGGCTGCTGGAGATCAGTCATCTCAGTTCCAGAACATCCCTGTAAGAGTTCCTCAATGTGATGCTCTAGGCTCAGCCACCTTCAGCTACTTCATTGATGACCATCACGCCATCATGAAGTGCGAAGAGGAGGCATTTGCTGATGACTGCACAATTTTTAGACTTATTCAGGTTCCCGATACTGAAGAAGTACACTTGCACATAGAAAAAGACAGGAACAACAGTTAGTTTTAGTAGGTTCACAATACTATTGTATTGACATGCCATTTAGTGCAGATGCAAAAACATCAAAAAGCTTTTAATTGTTGTCAATAATCCTCAGTCAAGTCAGACTTTGCTCAGTCACTGTGATGTCGGCCCAGAGGTTTGGGCACAGACAGTATGCCACTTGGGCTGATCAGAATCAGTTTGCTCTCTGCATAAGGAGTGAGAAGCCAAATGTCATTCAGCTCAGCACTCACCTTGAGTCTTTCTGCCGTATTGTGGGCTGCTTTCTTCCTGTAGAGTGTGGGTTTGGGAGTGGATTTGAAAGGATTTGCAAAGAAGGGTCAGTATTTTAAAATTGAGATGTTGCTGGGCCAGGATCCAAAGTAAGCCATCCGGTACAGGGATGACAGATGAGCAGGATATAGCAAGAGTTTGGACACTGACATTTGAACAGCCTCAGGTTGACTGAAAGTGGAACATGGAAAACTAGCCAGACGAGAGTTAGAGTAGAGTTAACAAAGGTGTGAATGTAGGTTTGAGTAGCAGGTGGGCTGAAGGAACGGTGGAGTCAAGTAAGGTGTCTTAGTGGCAATGAGTTTTTAGTGATGAACCCCTTCCAAGTTGCTTCGAGGGAGGTCAGTGACATCAGTCAGTTTGCTACATACACAGCAGGTGACTTATAAAGAGAGCAGTTCATCAGCTTACTCAAGAAAAAGCTGGAAGAAAGAAGGCTGGGGTTTGCTTATTCGAATGATGAAAGTGCAGTGTGATCGACTGCATGTATTTTCTCTATTAAAGAGATAACACTGTTTCTCAACAGGGATAGCTGCTAGACTTATGTCCGAAACGTCGATTCTCCTGTTCCTTGGATGCTGCCTGACCTGCTGCGCTTTTCCAGCAACACATTCATAGCTGCTATTCCCCCAACATATGGCTTACATGTTACCATTTGCAATGAGAATGATGCTTTCATAGAACAGTAGAATGTTACAGCATAGAAGGAGGTCATTTGGCCTTTCATTAGATTAGCAGCAATTCACCTAGTCCCACTTTTCCACCTGATCCCCATTTCCCTACAATTTCTTCACACTATCATTCAATTCCCTCTTGAAAGCTTCAATTGAATCCACTTTCACTATACTCTCAGCTAATATGGTTGAGATCCGAACCACTTGCAAAACTTTCCTTGTACGTCACCGTCTACTCTTTTGCCAATCACTTTAAGTCAATGTCCTCTCGTTCTCAAACATTTCACCAATGGGAACACTTTCTCCCTATCAGCTCTAAGCAAAGCCACTTCATAGTTTTGAACACCTCTGTCAAATTGCCTCTCAAACTTTTCACCAAGGAGAGAAACCCCAGATTCTCCGTTTTATCAATATAACTGTAATCCATCAGTTTTGAAACAATTCATATTCTGTAGCCACTACAGTTCATTGACATAATCAGTTGTTTGGCAGGTTACTGGAGAGAAGAGCTGTCTTCTCACCAACTAACTCATAATGTTCGTCAGGAACCTGGGAACAGGCGCAGGGTGACAATACAAAGACAGTCTTGCCGCATCAAGCATTCTGAATGATCAACCTTAGAGACTGGAAGTAGTGGTTCTTGTGACTGGTCAGGTGAAGACAAATCTCTCTGGCAGCCCAGAATGGATATTATTATTCTTCATTGTTTCAAGAACGCTCCACAATACTGTGGTGTAGAGGAGAGCTGCCACTGAACTTACTGAAGGGAGAGAAATGAAAGTGGAAGATTAGCCCAACAGGAATGGATATGGTAAGAAAATAGTGATGTATACCAAATTGTAATTGTGACATCAGTAGTAATGGGCAAGAGATATGAAAGAATTGATGGTGTGGTTTGTCCTAATTTGGAGATGCAGGTGTTGGACTTGGGTGGACAAAGTTAAAAATCACACAACACCAGGTTATAGTCCAACAGGTTTATTTGGAATCACTAGCTTCTGAAGCACTGCCTTTTCATCGCAACCACCTGATGAAGAAGCAGCACTTTGAAAGCTAGTGCTTCCAAATAAACCTGTTGGACTATAACCTGGTGTTGTGTGGTTTTTAATTTAGTTTATCCTCGAGTGATTGCAGATGGCACATCTTATAGCCATGCTGACCATTATCCTCTGAGATGCTTTGGATGGATTCATTGCCACCAATCCTTCTGATTGGTATTGGACTAATTTATGGATATCAATAGTCATTTGGTAATACATTTCATCGAACTGGAAGAAGATGCATTTTGTCAAAATGTTTTGTCTGCTGTCATCAGGACAAGTCACAAGATTTCAATTCAAGAGGAAAACCAATATTTATACTGCATGAGAGGAGATTACTAATTGGTCAGAAATTTGACTTTGATTGGTAGATATTTTGCCATAGAGAATGTACATTCAGAGAACCCAGGATGTCCAGGACAATTCAGGACTGGATAAAGAAGATGAGTAGGGCTTTTAGCAAGGCCAAAGGGTGAAATTCAGCTGCCCCCTTAAATGAATATGAAGTGCAAGAGAGAACTTAAGAAATTAATCAGAAGGGGTTGATAAGGGCAGGGCATTAGACATAGTCTATATGGATTTCAGTAAGGCCTTTGATAAGGTTTCATATGGTAGGCTGCTCTGGGAAGATGAAATCGCATGGAATCCAGGGGAAGCTGGCAAATTGGCTTGATGGCAGGAAGCAGAGGGTAATAGTGGAAGGATGCTTGTTGGACTGGAGGCCTGTGACTAGTGGAATGCCTCAGGGATCTGTGCTGGGCCTAATTCTGTTCAGTATCTATATCAATGATTTGGGTGAGAATGTCCAAGGCATGATTAGTAAGTTTGCAGATGACACTAAAGTAAGAGGTATCGTGGACAGTGAGGAAGGTTGTCAGGAATTGCAGCAGGACCTTGATCAGCTGGAGACGTGGGCCAAGAAATGGCAAATGAAGTTTAATATAGACATGTGTGAGGTCTTGTATTTTGAAAGGTCAAATCAAGGTAGGAGTTTCCTGGTGAATGGTAGTGCCTTAAGGAGTGTGGTGGAACAGAGGGGCCTTCGAGTTCAGGTGCACAGTTCTCTGAAAGTGGAGTCACATCTAGACAGGGCAGTGAAGAAGACTTTTGGCACATTGGCTTTCAACAGTCAATGCACTGAGTGTAGACATTAGGAATTTATGTTGCAGTTGTACAGGATGTTGATGAGGCTACACTTGGAGTATTATGTTCAGTTTTGGTGACTTTGCTCTTGGAATGATGGTATTAAACTGGAAAGAGTGCAGAAAGAGTTTACAACAATGTTGCCAGGACTGAAGGGACTGAGTTATAGGGAGAGGCTGGGCAAGCTAGGACTTTTTTTCTTTAGAGCATAGGAGACTTATGGAAGTGTATAAATCATGAGAGACATGGATAGGGTGAATACACCTAGTCCTTTTTCCCAGGGTTGGGGAATTGAGGCCTAGAGGGCATCAGTTTACAGTTAGAGGGGAAAGAATAAAAGGGAACCTGAGGGGCAACTTTTTTACACAGAAGGTGGGACGCATATAGAATGAGCTGCCAGCGGAAGTGCTTGAGGTGAGTACATTAACAATATTTAAAAGGCATTTGGACAAGTATATGAATATTAAAAGTTTAGAAGGATATGGGCCAAGTGCAAGGAAATGAGATTAATGTTGATGAACATTTTGGTTGGCATGGACCAGTTTGAGCCCAAGGCCCTGTTTCCATTCTGTATGATTCTATGACTCTGAGAGCAAAAAGGAGGTATGATAAAGGACTTGCAAACGGGATTAGGAAAAATCCCAAGACATTTTATGAATACATTAAAGGGCACAGGTTAACCAGAGAAAAAGTAGGGCCACTAGTGACCAAAGGGGAAACTTGTGTGTGAAACCTCATTATGTTGGAAGGATGCTGAATGAATACTCCTCTTCAGTCTTCACTTTGGAAAATGAGAATGTAGGTATGGGATTTAGGATAAGGGACTGTGAGGATCTTGTACAGTTCAACATCAAAAATGGGGAGGTATTGAAGGTTCTGATGGGCTTAAAATCATACAAATCCCCCAGCTCAGATGTATTGTATTCTAGGCTACTGTGGGAGAGGAGGCAGGAAATTGACACAAATTTTTAATTCTTTTTTGGCCATGGGGAAAGTTCCAGAGGACTGGAAGCGGCTAATATGGTTCCACTTTTTAAGAAGGGTGGTAGAGATGAACCAGGAAATTACAGACCGGTGACTCTCAATCAGTGGTAGGGAAACTATCAGAGAAAATTCTGAAGGAATGAATTAATACCCATTTGGAAACAAATGGGTTAATTATGGACAGTCAGCATGGCTTTGTCAGAGAGAGGTAATGCCTAAAAAGTAAGTTAGAAAGTTTTGACAATATGATCAAATGTGTGGATGAGGGAAGTTCAGTTGATGTCGTTTATTTAGATTTTAGCAAAGCTTTTGACAAGGTTCCCCACTGCAGACTGATTGAGAAGGAATTCAGTGAAACTTGGTGAGATGGATCAGAAACTGGCTTAGTAATAGGACATAAAGGGTAGTGGTAATAAGGCTGTTTGAGTGCCTGGAGGCCAGTGTTCAGCAGGATCTGTACTGGGACTCCTACTGTTGTTTTATATATATATATATATATATATATAAATGGTATAGATGAAAATATAGAATGTTAAGTAAGTTTGCAGATGAAACCAAGATTATTAAGGTGGTTAATAGTGAAGAAGAAAGTTGCATGTTGCAGGAAGATATATATGGGTTAGTCAGATGGGCAGGCCAGTGGCAGATGGTATTTAACCCTGATAAGGAGTGAGATGATGAACTTTGGAAGAAGAAACAAGATGATGGTGTAACTAATTGATGGCTGGACTTTGGATAGCTTAGACGAACAGAGTGATCTTGAGGTAATTATTCACAGATCACTGAATCCAGCAGTGCATGAGAATAGGATAGTTAAGAAGGCATATGCTTAACGTAGGTTTTCTCCTGGTGCTCCAGTTTCTTCGAGGAGAAAGTGAGGACTGCAGATGCTGAAGATCAGAGCTGAAAATATGTTGCTGGAAAAGCGCAGCAGGTCAGGCAGCATCCAAGGAACAGGAGAATTGACATTTCGGGCATATTCTCCTGTTCCTTGGATACTGCCTGACCTGCTGCGCTTTTCCAGCAACACATTTTCAGCTCCGGTTTCTTCCCACAATCTAAAGACATGCAGGTTAGGTGGATTGGCCATGCTAAATTGCTGACAGTGCCAATGTTGTGCAGGCTAGGTGGTTTAGCCTTAGGAAATGCAGGATTACAGGAGCGGGGATGGTCTGAGTAGGATACTTGTCAAAGAGTCAATGTAGACTTGATGGGCCGAATGACCTGCTTCCACACTGTAGGGACCTATGATATTGACTTCTATGATATAATCATAAAATCCCTACAGTGAGGAAGAAGGCCCTTTGGCCGAACAAGTCCACACCAACCCTCTGAAGAGTAACCCACCCAAACCCATTCCCCTACCCTATTATCCTACATTTACCCCAGACTAATACATCTAACCTACACATACCTTAACACTATGGGAAATTTAGTATGGCCAATTCACCTAACCTGCACATCTCTGTGGGAGGAAACCAGAGCCCCCAGAGGAAATCCAAGCAGACACGGGGAGAATGTGCAAACTCCACAGAGACAGTCATCCGAGGCTGGAATCGAACTTGGGTCCATGGCATTGTGAGGCAATAGTGCTAACCACTGAGCTACCATACTGCCCCACTTGCTTTCAACAGGCATGGCATAGAGCATAAAAGCAAGGAGATCATGTTGGAGTTGGACAGGGTGTTGTTTAGGCCACAGCTGCAGTACTGTGTGCAGTTCTGGTCACCTTGCTACAGGAAAGAGGCAATAGCACTGCAAGGTGTACAGAAGAGGTTCACCAGGATGTTGCCTGGGATGGACAAATTGAGCTATAAGGAGAGACTTAACTCGGCTTGGATTGTTTTCTTTAGAGCAGCAAAGACTGAGGGGGGACATTATTGAGGTGTGTAAGATTATAAGGGGGCTGGACAGTTTGGGACTGTTCCCTTTGGTTGAGAAGTCAATCACAATGGGGCATAGTTTTAGCATAAGGGACAGGAAATACAGAGGAAATTTGAGAAAAAAACATTTTCACTCAGAGAATGGTGGGAATCTGAATACACTGCCTGGAAAGGTAATGGAGGCTGGAAAACTTACAACCTTTGAAAAATATTTGTACAAACTTTTAAAATATCATAACACTTTATTACCTTTACTTTATTATTTGCACTTTCATTAGTGGTAGTTATGTCCGTGCAGACTAGAAGGGTTGAAGGCCCTTTTCTGCACTACTTTATGAATCTGTAACACTATCACTGCTGATTGACAGTTAACTGCCAAAATAAATGATATCTATTCACAAAAACAAACATTTCTAGAGAAACACACCAGATCTGGCAGCTTCTGTGGACAAAAAGCAGAGTTAATGTTTCGAGTCCAGTGACCTTTCTTTGAAGCAGGATGATATCCATTCATGGTTCACTTCTTAAAGCAATGCTCTGATCAGTCAAGGTCAACTGTGTAGATTAAAATTTAAACAAAGCCCTGCAAAACTTTTTAAAAGCCTGGCACAGGTAGACATAAAATATTCATCCATTGATCCCGCAAAGTTGCCATCCAAGTTGATAGGGTTGTTAAGAAGGTGAAAGGTGTGTTGGCTTTCACTGGCAGGAGGATTGAGTTTAAAAGCTGCGAGGTTATGCTGCAGCTCAATAAAACTCTTGTTGGACCACACTTGGAATATTGTGTTCAGTTCTGGTCGCTTCATTATTGGAAGGATGTGGAAGTTTTAGAGAGGGTGCAGAGGAGGTTTACCAGGATGCTGCCTGGATTGGATGGCATGTCATATGAAGAAAGGTTGAGGGGGCTAGTGCTTTTCTCATTGGAGAACAGTAGGATGAGAGGTCACTTGATAGAGGTGTATAAGATGATGAGAGGCATAGAAAGTGTGGATAGCCCCAGAGACTTTTCCTAGGGCAGAAATGGCTGTCACGAGGGGGCATCATTTTAAGGTGATTGGAGGAAGGTTTAGGGGAGATGTCAGAGGTCGGTTCTTTACACACAGAGTAGTGGATGCTTGAAATGTACTGCCAGCAGTGGGAGTAAAGTCAAATACATAAGGGACAATTAAACGACTCTTGGATAGGTACATGGATAATAGTAAAATGAAGGGTATGTAGGTTAGATTAAGATAATAGGTTGTCACAACATCAAGGGCCAAAGGGCCTGTACTATGCTGAACTGTTCTATGTTCTATCTCACAGAATTATTGGAAGAAAATCAGGAGAATTCTCCCCATTGCTGGCCAATAGCGATCCATCGACTATCATCACAAAGAAATGGATTATCTGGACATTATCATATCTGTCTTTGTTGGATCTTGCTGTGTGCAAATTGGATGCTTTATTCCCTACATTAAAACAGTACCAAGATGTTAAAACTATTTCATTGTCTTCAAAGTGCTTTGTGACATTCTGAGATTGTGAAATCAGCAATACATAACATACTTGATGAGAACCTATTAAGCGTTTACACAGTAACACAGAGATGGCTCAGTTTCAAGACATTTAAGCTTAAATCAAGATCTATGCTCACCCAAACAATAAAAATGCAGGAGAACTAGACACATTGAAATGGATTACAGCTGGCAAGGTATACAAGACTCATAAATGGACACAAGTGGAGGTTATCAATGCAGATTTGACATGGGAAAGTGAGGAAATGAAAGCTTAGAGCATCACACAGAGAAAGAAATTGAAAGCCCTTTACAGATGGATTATTGCTTGAATCCCCTGAAGTACTTGAGTAAGAATGCCAACTGTGTTATCCAAACAAATTACCTTCATTACATGCTAAACATCTTCCAGATACAAATTGATTTAAAAATAAAAGGGGTGCACTTGGCAGCTGCCAAAGGCGATTTATACTATGCCAGCTTCTCTTTACCGTTGTCAAGGAGAAAACTCAGGTGCTGTGAGAAATGGGCTCCTGATGCATTATTGCCCTGTTGTATTTTTGCTGAAAGCTAATTTCCATGTCCTGCAGTCAACATTCTTTACTGCTACAACTGGATCAAAGTCAATTCACAGTCACCTTCCAAAACCTAACCTCACCTGGTTGCTAAGTATCATAGCAAGAGGGAGGGTAATTGATCCCTGGTAGTAGTGAAAGGGAAAAACTTGATTTAAGACCATAAATAAGAGTTGAGAGCAGAGGTTGGTCATTGTGCGCATTCAATAACTGATCTGATCATTCTCAACTCCACTTTCCTGCTTTTTCCCCATGACCCTCAACTTCCTGACTGAGTAAAAATTTGTCTATCTCAGCTTTGAATATATTTAGTGACTCAGCCTATACAACCCTCTGCAGTAAAGAATTCCACAGGTTCACCACCCTCTGAGGGAAGAAATTCCTCCTCATCTCTGTCTTAAGTGTGCAACCCCATGTTATGAGATTAAAGTTTCTTATCCTGAACTCTCCCACAAAGGGTGACAAGTTTAATGCACCTACTCTGTGAAGTACCCTAAGTATCTTGTATGCTTCCGTAAGGTCACCTCTCATTCTTCTACATTCCAAAGATTCTACATTCCTAACCTATTCAACCTCTCCTCATAAGGCATTCCCTTCATACCCAGACTGAACCTACTCTGGATTGCCTCCAGTGCCAGTATTTATTCAACTCCTCTGTCATTTTCTGGTTTCCTATTATTATTTCCCCAATCTCATTCTCTTAAAGGGCTTATGTTCATATTGGCTTCTCCTTTACTTTTTATTTTATTACATAGACGAAGAAATTATTGCTGTCTGACTTGATTTTACTTGCAAGTTTATCTTTGTACACTACTATTTATTTGGGTATCTTTGATTTTTAAAACTTCTCCAATTCTATCTCTCACCAATAATCTTTACTAAATCCTATTTTTTTCTTTGTTAAACCTGTTGCTCTCCTTAACTTCCCTGGTTAACCATGGTTAGCTTACCCCTTTACTAGAATCCATCTTCCTTCATGGAATATGTGTTTGTTTTCAGCCATGAACAATTTTCTTTAACTTCTGTTCCTCAGCTGTCTTTGCAACTAAACGTCTTTCTCAGTACACTCGAGCTAGCTCTGCCCTCATTCCTTCATAATGACCCTTAGCACAGTTGTTTCGGACTCAAGTTCCGCCCTCTCAATCTGAATGCTAAAATCTATCATGCTATGGTCAGTGTTTACTCTGAACAGATTTTTTGAGCCTGCAAAAACACACAACACCACAGAGTAATAGAGTCATGGAGATGTACAGCATGGAAACAGACCCTTCGATCCAACCCATCCATGCTGACCAGATTTCCTAACTTAATCCAATCCATTTGTCAGCATCTAGCCCATATCCCTCAAACTCCACCTTTCAAATACCCATCCAGATTCCTTTTAAATGTTGTAATTGTACCAGCCTCCACCACTTCCTCTGGCATCTCATTCCATACTCACACCACCGTCTGTGTGAAAATGTTGCCCTTTTAAATCTTTCCCCTCTCACCCTAAACCTATGCCCTCTAGTTTTGGACTCCCCCACCCTGGGGAGAAGACCTTGTCTATCCTATACATGCCCCTCCTGTCTTTATAAACCTCTACAAGGTCACCACTCAGGCTCCAAAGCTCCTGGGAAAACAGTCCCAGCCTATTCAGCCTCTCCCAATAGTTCAAACTCTCCAACTCTGGCAATATTCTTGTAAATCTTGTCTGAACCCTTTCAAGTTTTACAACATCCTTCCAATAGAAAGGAGACCAGAATTGCACAAAATATTCCAAAAGTGGCCTAACCAATGTCTTATAAAGCCACAACATGACATCCCAACTTCTATAATCAATGCACTGACCAATAGCCTGATACCTTTTGGATCCAAAAAATATTGTTCTCAGAAACTGTCCCAAATGCATTCTTCCTTAACGAGTTTTGAGAAGATTTGTAGCTTAGGTTGAGGTTCTCGATATAGGTTTGCTCGCTGAGCTAGAAAGTTCGTTTTCAGACGTTTTGTCACCATACTAGGTAACATCTTCAGTGAGCCTCCGGACAAAGAACTGCTGATGATTCCTGCTTTCTATTTATATGCTTGGATTCCTTTGGATTGGTGATGTCATTTCCTATGGTGATGTCATTTCCTAAGGTGATGCTGTTTCCTGTTCTTTTTCTCAGGGGATGGTAAATCGGGTCCAAGTCAATGTGTTTGTTGATAGAGTTCGTTTGGAATGCCATGCTTCTGGGAATTATCGTGTGTGTCTCTGTTTGGCTTGTCCTAGGATGGATGTGTTGTCCCAGTCAAAGTGGTGTCCTTCCTCATCTGTATGTAAGGATATTAGTGAGAGAATCATCCCAACATCCACAAATGAAGCTGCATCAGAACATTATTCCAATGAGCCACCATACATTGCAGCACAGAGGAACTATGCAGAGCAGAGAAAAATCACTTATACAGCGTATTCAAAATGAACGGTCCGCTGATTTCTCAGCAACAAACCCAAACAAGTAGACAAACGGGTCCAGAAACCCTAGCCAATCTCCCCTACATCAAAGACATCTCAGAAATGTCTGCCAGACTACTCAGCCCCCTTGGCATCATGGTAGCCCACAAACCCACCAACACCCTAAAACAGCAGCTCATGAACTTGAAAGACCCTATACAGACAATAAGCAAAACTAACGTCATTTACAAAATACCCTGCAAGGACTGTAACAAACACAACATTGGACAAACAGGCAGAAAGCTAGCCACCAGCATACATGAACATAAACTAGCCAAAAAACGATATGACCCTCTCTCATTAGTATCCTTACATACAGATAAGGAAGGACACCACTTCAATTGGGACAACACATCCATCCTAGTACAAGCCAAACAGAGACACGCATGAGAATTCACAGAAGCATGGCATTCCAAATGGATCTCTATCAACAAACACATTGACTTGGACCCAATTTCCACCGCCTGAGAAAAAGAACAAGAAATGACATCACCATAGGAAATGACATCACCAACCCAAAGAAACCCAAACATATAAATAGAAAGCAGGAATCATCAGCAGTGCTTCGTCTGGAGGCTAACTGAAGATGTTACCTAGTATGGTGATGAAACGTCTTAAAATGAACCTTCTAGTTCAGCGAGCAAACCTACATCCACATTCTTCCTTCTAGCTATCTCTGTCAATCTGACTATCCTAATTTTCTTTTAATGAATTCAAGCGACCTGAGCATCAATGGCTGGCCCAGCATGTACTATCCATTGCTAATTGCAGACAGCATTTAAAGGTCAGCCATATTACTGTGGGTCTGGAGTCACATGTAGGCCAGACTAGGTAATGACAGCAGGTTCCTTCCCTCAAGGACTTATGAACCAGATGGACTTTTCCCAACAACTGGCAATGGCTTCATAGTTATCATTAGACCTTCAGTCCAGATTTTCTTATTGAATTCAAATTCTGCTGTCACCTCCCCAAAGATGACACAAATGTTGAAATATTTTCTTTACTGGGGAATCTAGAACATGAAACATAGTCTTAGGATAAGGGACTGATCATTTTAAACTCAAATGAGGAAATATTTCTTCACTCAAGTGGTTGTGCATTAGGAATCTATTGTTGCAGAATTCAGTGGATCCTTCATTGTTGAATATAAGTCTGTTGAGAATGCAAATAATGTGCATTGATTTAGTTATTCAGAATGATAAAATAGTACAGTGCTAAAGAGCTTACTTGGCCCACTGAATTTGTCCAATTTCTTTCAAGGAACAATCTAATTAGTACCACTCCATACTCTTTCCCCATATCTGACATTTTATCTATTGTATCCATTATCCTTTGCAGTCAACTATTGAATAGGTATCAATCACCCATTTAATCAGTAACCCAGGGCCAAAGGTGGCTTGATCAAAGGTCAATGGAGACTAGCTTTGGGTAAGGTTTAATTCAACGGATTAAGTTGAGCTTGTGTTGCACCTGCTGTGTAAGCTTGTTTTCAAGGCCCCCTTCCTTCATAAATTATGAATAATCTACCAAGTATAACAATAGCAAACATGCTTCAAAAGGACTTCAGCAGCTGTAAATATTTTTAAATGACTTGTTCAGATGTGTTCTGACGCACCTCTGGAACTTGAACACATGCCTTCTGGCCGAAAGGTAGGGACATTACCAATCCACCACAAAAGCCCTCTTTTCAGTGGCCGTAAGCAGCTCTGGGAGATTCTGAATAGGTGAAAGATACAATATAATGTCCAGTTCCTTCCTCACTTTCTTAATTGCCTCTTTGATTTAGTTGCAAAGAGTTAAGCAGATTCCCACAGCGGATTTTGTACAAATATGATGCAGCATTATCTGCTATTTAACTGAATTGCAGAATGCTCCAATCCTTTAATATATTTTACTCCAAAACTTTGATCTGTCCCTTTTAACTCACTTCTCTCTCGCAACTTAATCATTCAGTGAGCAGCCCAGTTTACATTCCAATGATGGAAGCAGTTGATTATTAACTGGATTATGTTATTTTATAATTAATTTGACTTTATACAGCAATAGTTACACAAAGGTTACACCCAAAGAGTTCATACTGAGTTCACCCTCAAGACTGAGAATCACAGGTCCAATCAAATAATTATCACCACAATAATAAATCTCAATAGTGCATTGATTCCTCGGGGATGTGTTTGATTCCTGTAAGATTGCATTTGCACACCATCCCTCTTTATCTTGAGGAAGGAGGGTGGGTCTTTTCCCTTGAAATGCTGCTGTCCCTGCTTTAATTGTGTTCTCAGAGTGGTCTTATCTGGGTTATTCAAAGATTGTTACCCTGGAGATGAGGAAACTACAAAAGACCACCAAATCATATTGACATGCTAATTGGTGGGATGCTTGGATATGACGGCATTCCCGTAGCATTTATCAATTTCAGCCTTTATCCTGTGTTAGGGGTCACAAGATGGAAAGGGCCATGGAAGTCACTTTAAATTGTTTCTGTAATGCTAGCTGTAGATTGTACACACTGTAAACAGATAATAGAGGGGTAGGGACTGGGACATGTTCAGGCAAACTCTTCTGTAGTGAGTGGTGCCAACCTTTATGAAGTGTTTTTGTAGCTGAGCCTATCCTTTGAATGGTGAGATCTTCAACACGGTTTACTATAGATGATGTCGCAGCCTTGAGAGATGGAGAGTGAGCTACTCATTATTACTTCAGTCCTACTCGTGTCAACATGGTGGGGAATTTGCTGATCATGGATTGGGTAAATAGACAAGGTCTTTTTCCTTGGGGCGGTAGAGTCCAAAACTAGAGGTCATAGGTTTAAGGTGAGAGCGGAAAGATTTGAAAGGGATCCAAGAGGCAACGTTTTCATACAGAGGGTAGTTCATGCAAGGAATGAGCTACCAGTTGGAGTGATGGAGGCTGGTACAATTACAACATTTAAAAAGCATCTGGATGGGGATAGGAATAGGAAGGATTTCGAGAGGTATGTGTCAAGTGCTAGCAAATGGGACTAGATTTATTTAGGATAGCTGGTCAACTTGGACAAGTTGGACTGAAGGGTTTGTTTCCGTGCTGTACATCTCTATGCCTCTATGACTGTAAGTTAAACATCTGGTAAAGGACTAGACCTAGAACATTGATGAGGGAAATACCAACAATAGTGATACTCCAAAAGGTTGCTGGAAGATAATTGGACTTAATCTTGGTCATTTCCTTACTCTTTAAGAATGTTATTTGCCATTTCTAGATGGTAAGCCTAGATGCTGTAGATTGCCATGAATTGATTCCCTGTTGGAGTGGTTGTGAATGTGGCTGTGAAGTTGTCATTGAACAGAACCATGGTTGTCCTAATAATGAAGATGGGTTGACTAAGGACAGTGCTTTGAGGAAATTATGTAGTGACATCCTAAGATTGTGATGGTGACCTTCAAAAACCACAAAAACCTTCCATGATGTCAGATATGGTTTTAATCATTGGAGAGTTTGTCATTTGACCCAGCCATTGGTCTCATTTCAAAAGATAGTTACTCTCACCATTCCCCTGGAATTTAGTGTTGTGTAAAGTACAAGTCTCAAAGGGTTAATATTGAGGACACCACCCAACATGGTGATGTCACATGAACTCAGGCACGTAACAGCTTTGACCTTGAAGTAAATGCCCCAATCATCTGGTCTCCCTCATATTCTCAGTCAGTGTCTACCAAAACAATGTAACTTTGTGTTTAATTCACTCACGGGATGAGGGCATCACTGGCTGGGCTAGCATTTATTACCCATCCCTTATTGCCCAGATAGCAATTAAGAGTCAACCACATTGCTGTAGCTTTAAAGTGACATGTAGGCCAGACCACGTAAGATGGTAGTTTCCTTCACTAAAGAACATTAGTGAACCAGATGGATTTTTCCAACAATCACTGATGGATTCACGGTCATCAATTGTCTCTTAATTCCAGACTTTTTTAAATCCACAGTCTGCAATGGCAGACTCAAACCTGGGTCTCTGGATTAACATTCTAGTGATAACACCATTAGGCCATCACCTCTCATAGCTTGTAACTAATATTATTATTATCATATAATAACCATTGCTTCATATCACTTGAGGCAGGGCTCTCTTCTTGTTGTGGTTGAGTGGTTTTCACCTTCCACAACAGATCGAGCTGGGCTATAAATCACTATTGGGAAAGAGGGTGATGGTAGTAAATACACGAGGTGGCTGGGACACCAGGGTGAATAACTGTGAAGATCCATCTCACAATGTCCAGTTCTTGTATTTACACCTAGAGCAAGTTTTCAATGAAACCTGAAGGTGAGCAATTTCTGAAAAATCGGACTCATGGATTAATAAGCTTATTACTAATCAATAAGTAGTGTTTGATTGTATCACTTATATCTGCTTTCATAACTTTACAGACAATTAGCAAAGTTCTACTAAAGCAATAACTGACAGACTTAGAGTGATAGAGTCATAGAGATGTACAGCACGGAAACAGACCCTTCAGTCCAACTTGTCCATGCTGACCAGATACCCCAACCCAATCTAGTCCCATCTGCCAGCACCCGGCCCATATCCCTCCAAACCCTTCTTATTCATATAACAGTCCAGATGCCTTTTAAATGTTCCAATTGTACCAGCCTCCACCACTTCCTCTGGCAGCTCATTCCATACATGTACCACCCTCTGCGTGAAAAAGTTGCCCCTTAGGTCTCTTTTATGTCTTTCCCATCTCACCCTAAACCTATGCCTCTAGTTCTGGACTACCCCACCCCAGGGAAAACGCTTTATCTATTTATCCTATCTATGCCCCACATGATTTTACAAACCTTTATAAAGTCACCCCTCAGCCTCCGACGCTCCAGGGAAAACAGCTCCAGCCTGTTCAGCCTCTCCCTATAGCTCAAATCCTCCAACCCTGGCAACATCCTTGTAAATCTTTTCTGAACCCTTTCAAGTTTCACAACATGTTTGCGATAGGAAGGAGACCAGAATTGCATGCAATATTCCAACAGTGGCCTAACCAATGTCCTATACAGCTGCAACATGACCTCCCAACTGCTGTACTCAATACTCTGACCAATAAAGGAAAGCATACCAAATGACTTCTTTACTATGTTATCTACCTGTGACTTCACTTTCAAGGAGCTATGAGCCTGCACTCCAAGGTGTCTTTGTTCAGCAACACTCCCTAGGACCTTACCATTAAGTGTATAAGTCCTGCTAAGATTTGCTTTCCCAAAATGCAGCACTTCACCTTTATCTAAATTAAACTCCATCTGTCATTGCTCAGCCCATTGGCCCAACTGAACAAGACCCTGTTGTAATCTGAGGTAACCTTCTTCACTGTTCACTACACCTCCATTTTGGTGTCATCTGCAAACTTACTAACTATACCTCTTATGCTTGCATCCAAATCATTTATATAAATGATTAGAATTAGTGGACTCAGCACTGATCCTTGTGGCACTCCACTGGTCACAGGCCATCAGTTTGAAAAAGAACCCTCCACCACCACCCTCTATCTTTTAACTTTGAGCCAGTTCTCCCTATATTCCATGAGATCTAACCTTGCTAACCAGTCTCCCATGGGGAATCTTGTCGAATGCCTTCCTGAAGTCCATATAGATCATGTCTACCACTCTACCCTCATCAATCCTCTACATTGCTTCTTCAAAAAACTCAATCAAGTTTGTGAGACATGATTTCCCACCCATAAAGTCATGCTGACTAACCCTAAGCAGTCCTTGCCTCTCCAAATACATGTACATCCTATCCCTCAGGATTCCTTCCAAAAAATAGCCCACCACTGACGTCAGGCTCACCGGTCTATAGTTCCCAGGCTTGTCCTTACCACCTTTCTTAAACAGTGTCACCACGTTAGCCAACCTCCAGTCTTCTGACACCTCACCTGTGACTATCAATGATACACATATCTCAGTAAGAGAGAAAAGAGCTGACGTTTCGAGTCTAACTGACTCTTCGTCAAAGTTAAAAAAGGGAGAAAAGGGGAGAAATAAGAGGCCCAGCAATAACTTCTCTAGCTTCTCACAGAGTTCTAGGGTACACCTGATCAGGTCCTGGGGATTCATCCACTTTTATGCGTTCCAAGACATTCAGCACCTCCTCCTCTGTAATATCGACATTTTGCAAGATGTCACCATCTATTTTCCTACATTTTCCTACATTTCCTTTTCCACAATAAATACTGATGCAAAATACTCATTTAGTTTCTCCCCCATCTCCTGTGGCTCCACACAAAGGCTGCCTTGCTGATTAGCCTTTTGTCCTTCATGTATTTCTAAAAACCCTTTGGATTCTCCCTAACTCTATTTGCCAAAGTTAATTTATGTTCACTTTTTACCTTCCTGATTTCTCTCTCAAGTATACTCCTACTGCCTTTATACTCTTCTAAGGATTCACTCAATCTATCCTGTATATACCTGACACGTGCTTCTTTCTTTTTCTTAACCAAAACCTCAATTTCATCAATCATCTAGCATTCCTTATACCTACCAGCCTTTCCTTTCACCATAACACGAATACATTTTCTCTGGACTCTCGTTATCTCATTTCTGAAGGCTTCCCGTTTTCCAGCCATCCCTTTACCTGCGAACATCTGCCAGTTTGTTTCTCAATTTCCCTCTGACTATTAGGAGGTCTATAATACAATCCCTATAAGGTTATCATCCCTTTCTTACTTCTCAATTCCAACCAAATAACTTCCCTGGATGTATTTCTGGGAATATCTTCCCTCAGCACAGCTGTAATTCTATCTCTTATCAAAAATGCGACTCCCCCTCCTCTTTTGCCTCACTTTCTACCCTTCCTGTAACATTTGTATCCTGGAACATTAAGCTGCCAGTCCTGCCCATCCCTGAGCCATGTTTCCGTAATTGCTATGATAACCCAGTCTCGTGTTCCTAACCATGCCCTGAGTACATCTACCTTCCCTGTTCAGTCTCTTGCATTGAAATAAATGCAGTTTAATTTATCAGTCCTACCTTGTTCTCTGCTTTGTCCCTGCTTGCCCTGACTGTTTGACTCACCTTTGTTCTCAACTGTACCAGTCTCAGATTGATCTCTTTCCTCACTATCTCCCTGAGTCCCGCCCCCCCCACCTTACTAGTTTAAATCCTCCCGAGCAGCTCTAGCAAATCTCCCTGCCAGTATATTAGTCCCCTTCTAATTTAGGTGCAATCCGTCCTTCTTGTACAGGTCACCTCTACCCCAAACGAGATTCTAATGATCCAAAAATGTGTATCCTTCTCTCATACTCCAGCTCCTCAGCCATGCATTCATCTGCTCTATCCCCCTATTCCTGCCCTCACTAGCTCATAACGCCGGGAATAATCCAGATATTACTACTCTCGAGGACCTCCTTTTTAAATTGCTGCCTAACTTTCTGTAATCTCCCTTCAGAATCTCAACCTTTTCCCTTCCTGTGTCGTTGGTTCCAATGTCTGCAATGACCTCCTGTTAGCCCCTCTCCCCTTTGAGAACATTCCGCACCCTCTCTGAGACATCCTTGATCTTGGCACAAGGGAAGCAACACACCATTCTGCTTTTTCGCTGCTGGTCACAGAAACATCTGTCTGTACCTCGGACTAAAGAGTCCCCTAACACAATCGATCACTTGGAACCTGACGTATCTCTCATTGCATTAGAGCCAGTCTCCGTATCAGAAACTTGGCTGTTTGTGCTACACTCCTCTGAGAATGCATTACCCCTTACATTTTCCAAAACAGCATACCTGTTTGAAATGGGGATAGCCACAGAAGATTCTTGCAATACCTGCCTAACTCTCTTACCTTTCCTGGAGTTAACTCATCTATGTGACTGTATCTGAGACTTACCCCCCTTCCTATCACTGCTATCCATCACATCCCCTTTGTCTTGTAAATTCCTCATTGCCTCTAACTGTCTCTCCAACCGATCCATTCGATTTGATAGGATTTGCAAACAACAGCATTTATTGCAAATATAATCCTCAGTAACCCATAAACTCTCCCTAAACTCCCAAATCTGACTAAAAGAGCATATCACCCTACTAAGGGCCATTTTTGCTTCTTTCAGTCTACAGACCCAGAAAATAGCACTGTCTTATGCCTCTAAAAAACTCTGCACCAGGTTAAATTAATACTTATGGCTTATATTTTACGTTTAATCAAGAGACATAGCTGAATAAAACGTATAATCAAGAAAGAACCCACTCTACTCACTACTGCACACTTATTTTTAAGGCCACGCTTAAAACATCCACTTATCTGTTTCTGTGCTGTGACCACTCCCAGACAGGTTCCTCCAAGATCAGTTATGAATTTTTCTGTTTTTAATTTTCCCAGATGCACTCTGATGTCCAGCGATACATGAATTCAACAGCAAAGGCAGTAACTGCTAACTGTCAGTTAGCAATGTGGGTTTCTTTCTCTCTTTCTCTCTCCTACACTGATCACATCATGTGCTTCCTTTGTCTGTTCTTCTCCCTTTTAAAAGTGCTGCTGTTTTGATTTTTTTTCTCCAAAGTTCCAAAACAATGCAACAGCATATAAAACAGTAATTGCTGTTACTTAGATTGGTCCTCACTTCTTATGGGCGCATTGATGAATGATAATGAGCCCTAACTGGGCAAAGAGACAGTGTCATGAGGTACATTGCAAGTTACAAGGCTGTTGGCATGTAATTAATCACAGTAAGCATATTATGAGCACCTGGTATTGGAATATACAAAATTGACATGCCAGAAAATAAGTGAGCTGGTCTATTCCCTTAATATGATGTCTGGATTTGAGGAAATTGTGTCATAGTGATGACATCAGTGGAGTGATAGTACAGAGATCCAGACAAATGTTCTGGGGAAAGAAAAACAAAAATTGCTGAAGAAACTCTGAATGCCTGGCAGCATCTGTTTGGAGAGAGAACGTTCTAGGGACACAGGTTCAACTCTCTCCTGACATCTGGTTAAACCTAAATGTATTAAATAAATCTGAAATATAAACCTAATGACAAGCACAATAACTATTGTTGATTGTTGTAAAAACCTATCTGGTTCACCAATGCTCTTCAGGGATGGAAATCTGCCATCCTTACCCAGTCTGATCTACATATAACTCCAAACCCACAACAATGTGGTAGACTCTTAATTGCCTTGTGAAATGGCTGAAAGAGCCATTGAGATCAAGGCCAATTGAGGATGGTCAACAAATGCTGGCCTTACAGCAATACCCGCATTGCAAGAAAAACGGACACCAGATACTTCCTTCCTTCACCTCTCACAAATACCTTCCAATCATGTGATTCCATCACAGAGACAGGAAACCAAAGGACAAAATGCAAGGGTTATAAAGAGAAAAATGCTCTGTCAGGTTTCTCTTGGCCACCAGTCAAGAGCAAAAGCAGAAAACTTTGGTGTCTATAAACATGTAATGTTTATTACAGTGGCTCAGCACGTTCCAATCTATCTTTCTTTTCAAAGCACACTGAGGCTCAGCAGATTTGAGACACAATGTTCAAATGCAAAACAAAGTAGAAAGAAGGTAATACTATTCAGAATGCAGTGTTCTGCATAACATTTCCAAATCGTGTTTCAGTAAACTTGTGGCAGTTAATGTGAATGTGCAATATCAGCAAAAAATGACACTGGGATTGGCCATCAGCCAGAGGTCCTGTGACAGAAATGGATATTTTATTTTGTTCACAGACTATGGAACAACTTATACCTGGTGCTGAGACCAAATATATTCAGATGGAACATATTTGAAATATTTTCTCATTTTGCCCTGTAAAATGTTTTGAAAATTCAGAAAGAACCATAACCAACGTCAATTTTAGTAGTTGTAGCTCTCACAATGAAGCCATATCAACGAAGAAAATATTATCTAAAAGCTATTGTGGTAAATTTTAAATGGCACCTTATCCTCTTTAAGAGTGTGCAGCAGGAAGTGTCAAGTGTAAATTCACATGTCATTGTACCAATTCCATAAGATTGTTGCCTGAAGCAATTTTTCCATGGCTAACATCATGTTTAAAGTGAAATAATGAGTCCCCGAGAAACAGGTCTTCAATAAAGCATGAAGTGTACACTCAACAACTTCATTGACAGCTTTCTGTGATAAGAAGAAGTGCAATCTCATCAGATGATGGAGATGCCGTTTATGATAAAGGCAAGTTCTCAGACTTTCCAGTCATCAGTTTCAACTAGCGTTTCGATCAGCTTGAAGCAATTGACCTTTCAGCAGTCGTGTGCATTATCAGCAAAGAAATATACATGGAATTGCCAGCAGCCAGAGATCAGTGACAGAAATGGACGTTTTGTCTATGAGTGAAAATAATTTAGATTAATCTGCGTAGTTACAATCGGTGTTATGAGCTACTTTTTTCAAGCTACATTGCAGTTTGACAGACAGGACAATTGTGGAGACAGACACCGAAGGAATAAACTTTGATTTGTGTGCACACAATCTTATGAATTAGGGGTAGGAGTAGGTCATTCAGCTCCTCAAGCCTGCTTTGTCAATAATTGTGGTCATGGCTAATCTAATTGTGGTCTCAGTTTCACTTCACATCTCCCTCCAATAATACCTGACTCCTTTGATAATCAAGAAACTGTTAACCTCTCGCTGAAATGCATTCAATAAGTCTACCACTCTCTGAGGAGGAAAGCTCCACAGCCTCAAAAACTCTCTGACAGAAAGACTTTCTCCTCATCTCCACCTTAAAAAGATTTTCTTTTATTCATTTGTGGGCCAGCATTTACTGCCCATCCCTATCTTCACTTGAGAAGGTGGTGGAGAGCTGCCTTCTTGCACTGCTGCAGGCCACCTTCTGTGACCCACAATGCCCTGAGGGAGGAAATTTCAGGATTTTGATGCAGCAATAGTGTAAGAACAGCAATATAGTTCCAAGTCAGGATGGTGAGTGGTTTGAAAGGGAACTTGAAGGTCGTGATGTTACATGTATCTACTGCCTTTGTTCGTCACGATAGAAGTGGTTGTGGGTTTGGCAGGTGCTATTTGGAAATCTTTAGTGAATTTTTGCAGTGCATCTTGTAGGTAGTACACACTGCTGCTACTGAGCATCAGTGGTGGAAGGTGATGGATGCTTGTGGATGTGTTGCCAATCAAATAGGCTACTTTTTGAACAGTATTCTTGAATTCTGGTTTTTCCCATAGGGACAATTTTCCTCCTTGTGTCCTGCTTGTCAAGTTCTCTCAGGGTCTAATTTGTTGTAACAAGATCATTTATTATTCCTTCATGCTCCAAGCTTTCCTCACAAGGTAATCTCTCGATCACTGGTATCAGTCAAATTAATCTAATCTGAATTACCTCAAATGGATTTTCATCTTTCCTTAAATAAAGAGACCAAAACTCTATACAATTATCCAGGTGTGGTCTATTTTGTACATTAAGAAATTGTTTTTGAAGATATCCAATTCAGTTCTGTTTGGCTCATCTCTGATAGTATCTCTGCTGGGCTCATCTCTGATAGTATCTTTGCTGTTAAGTCTTCCTACCAACATTATTTCTCTTGCCAGGAGCGGAAAGTTTGAGCTATAAGGAGAGGCTGAATAGGCTGGAGTTATTTTCCTTGGAACTTCGGAGGCTTTGGGGTAACTTAGAAAGGTTTATAAAATCATGAGGGGCATGGAGAGAGTGAATAGTCAAGATCTTTTCCCCAGGGTAGGGAGTCCAAAACTAGAGGGCATAGGCTAAAGGTGAAAGGGTAAAGTTTTAAAAAGGATCTAACGGGCAACGTTTTCATGCAGAGGGTGGTGTGTATATAGAATGAGCTGCCAGAGGAAGTAATGAAAGCTGGTACAATTACACCTTTCGAACGCATCTGGATGGGTACATGAATAGGAAAGGTTTGGAGGGATATCGGCCAAATGCTGGTAAATTATACTAGATTAATTTAGGACATCTGGTCAGCAGGGATGAATTGGACCAGAAGATGCATTTCTGTGCTGTCCATTTCTGTGGCTCTATTACTCTGTGTCTTCCCAATCTGAATATTGATATTCCTGAATTTAAAGGCAATTGGTTCTGCAATATAGCAATGCTGGCACTGTGCACCTCTGTACTAGAAGCTTGTCCCACACCTATGCGGTCAACTTTGAGGATTCCCACTTTTTGTAAGAGTTTATCAGGGTTGTGTCCTGAGGCCAAAAGCTTCAGCTACTTCATCAATGACTCCTTCCATTATGCAATCAGAGGTGGGGAAGGTCACTCATGATTGCACAATGTTCAGACCCATTTATGAATCCTCAGGTAATGAAGCAATCAGTAGATAAATGCAGCAAGACCTTGACAACATGCAGCTTGGGCTAATACGTTTCAAGTAATATTTATACCACGCAAGTGTCATGTGCTACGCCTCAATGGGGTAGTACATTGGAAATCAAAGTGGAGTTGTCATAAATGTTAGAGATTTTGTAAGAGTACAAACCATTTCCACTTTAGCTGTCTTGGTTGACTGAAAGATCAGGTTTCTGTACTTAACAAGAATTACTATTTATGACAAATAAACAGATATTTGCTTCAAGTAAACACTTACCAGCCATCAATAAATTACTTTAGTCAGAGCTCTAAACCCCTAATGAAAACTCACTTACATGCACACGTGGGGAGAAATGACAATCAGTAAAAACATAGGTTTTGTGAGTAGGGGAAAAACTGGGAAAACATTTCAATGGTGCCAATGCACAAGGTTCACTGAGATGTTCCTTTGGCTTGTTAGAACTGTCTATTTGATGGAATTTCTCTTGGCTAGTTACTTTCATTTGCTTGTGGAAGGCTCAGAGTGACTAGTCCACAACTTATAGAGTCTCTGACTTATTGGTTAAAAGCAACAGCTTACAGTATTGGGAAAATAAACTGGCTTTCTTCAGGCTTGCATTTTTTTTTACTGGAGTGGCAAAGACATCACCTTCCTTTCCAAATGTCTGGAGGTTTCTGTCTGCCGTGTTTATATCCGCAAGCAGTTCAGCTGTCTGTAAGCCAATCATATAGTTGTTGGCAGGCAGGCCTTTCTCATCGACGATTGTTATTATGCCAAAGATTGATCAGCTACTTGACACTGGCCGAATCTCATTTTGTACAAATTCTTTGGTTCCAGCTCACCTTCTGTCTCCCCTTATTGCTTGGTCAAATAACAGTTAAGCAGTACTTATAATGAATGATGGTAGCTGTTTGCTTTTCAAGAGGGATCTGGATGTGGCCCTTGCAGCTATCGGGATCAAGGGGTATGGGGGAGAGGGCGGGAATGGGATACTGAGATTGCATCATCAGCCATGATTATATTGAATGGTAACGCAAGCTCGAAGGGCATAATGGCCTACTCCTGCACCTATTTTCTATGCTTCCAAAAAAGTGCAGAAATCCCTTCAACAATACTTGGCTTATAAAACAATCCTTTCCCCATTTACACACTCAAAAATGCATAGAACTGGAAAGATATGGTCTATATATAAAAGCAATAACCATCTCTAACAAGAAGAAGACTAACTCTTGACATTCAATGGCATTATCATCACCGAATCTTTGATTATCAGCATCTTGGAAGTTAAAATTGATCAGAAACTGGACTGAAATAAATACTGTGGCTACAGGTCAGGTCAGACCCTGAGCAATCTATAGAAAATACCTCCTCTCCTGACTCCTCAAAGCCTTTACTCCACCTCCAAAGCACAAGTCAGGAGTATGATGGAATATTCCTTCATTGACTGGATGAGTGCAGCACTAACAACATTCAGGAGTCTTGACACCAACCAAACTAAGGCAGCACCTTTGATTTGCACGCCATCTAACATTCAATATTCATTTTCTATACTATTGATGCACATTCGCAGCAATGTGTGCCACTTACAAGCTACGAGCCACAACTCACTAAGTATCCTTAAGTAGCACCTTTCAAAGCTACAAACTCTACCTCTCGTGTAAGACAAAGGGCAGTAGATACATGGGAACACCAGCATCTGTGTGAGAGACGATTTCGGTACAAACAATTGAGATGTGCATGACCCCAGAGTCTAAGGGGAATAGAGCCATAGGGGTAGGGTAAAACATGCTTCTCTATAATAAAGGACGAGACATCTGCTGCTACGGATTGATAAGACCACTCACATTGACAGAGTAGAAAAACAAGTCCTTGATTGATAAGACCACTAACTCTGACAGAGAAGAATAAGTCCTTGACTGATAAGACTACAGGGTAGAAAAACAACTCGGGAGACGTCTGCTGCAGACTTTGTGATAAGGGTCCAGAATGGAAAAATACTGACTGTTTAAAATGTGAACCTCGTGACTCTTTAGAGCTATAGAGGGGAGGGACTTGTGATGTATTTAATCAGAAACTTTGTTAGCCTGGCGCGCCTTTTTCTCAGAAGGGTGCCCAACTCTGCAGACTTGCTAATAAAACTTTGTTTTCCTGAATTTGTCTAGAGCGATTATTAAGAAGCGATTTTCATTTCTAACAATCTGCAAGTTCCCCTCAAAGTCACACACTACCCTTGCTTAGAAATAGCCCTATTGTACTCCCTGTACACCCATGACTGTGTAGCCAAATTCTGAACGAACATCATCGACAAGTTTGCTGAAGACACAACTGTGGTTGGATGGATATCTAACCACAATGAGTCAGAATACAGAAAGAAGAGAGAAGGCTTGGTGATGTAATACACTGAGAACAACCTCTCTCTCAATGTCGGCAAAACTAAAGAACTGATCACTGACTTCAGAAAGAAAAGAGGAGAACATCCCCCCATCTACATCAACGGAGCTGAGGTTGAGAGGGTTGAGAGCGTCAAGTTCCTAGGAGTGACAATAACCGACAACCTGTCCTGGCCTTTCCATGTAGATGCAAAGGTCAAGAAGACACAATAATGCAGCTTCTTCTTCAGGCAGCTCAGAATGTTTGGCATGTCCATAAGGAACCTCACCAACTTCTACAGGTGCACCATTGATAGCATACCATCCAGGCTCGTAACGGCGCAGTATAGCAACTGCTCTGCTCAGGACCTTAGGAAACTACAGAAGGTTGTGTGCATCATGGAAGCCACCCTCCCATCCATGGACTCCATTTGCACAGCTCATTGCCACGGAAAGACTGCCATCATCATCAAAGACCCATCGCACCCCCATAGTGTTCACCTACAACCTCTTCCATCAGGCAGAAGATACAGAAGCTTGAATACATGCACCAACAGGTTCAGGAACAGCTTCTTCCTGTTGTTATTAGACTGATGAATGGAATGCTTAACTTCAAATAATACTGATCTTGCTAGCACTGATCTTGCCTAGTGCACGCTCTGTGTGATGTATGCTCTAAGTTTATTTTTCAATCTATGATCTGTATGACCTTTCTTACAATGATCTATCTGTAATACTCATAAACAAAGGTTTTCACTGTACTTAGGTACATATGACAATAAATCAAATCAAATCAAATCAATATACTGTGACTCCTGAAATGTAATACAAAATCCTGGAATTCCCTCGTAACAGCACAGTAGGTGTACCTACACAATTATGTTAAGCAGAAGTTCAGCAAATCAACTTGACCTATATGTCACTCCAGAATCACTGCAAAATGGTTGACTCTTAAGTGCTCCCTGGGTAATTAGGCTGGCCTAACTAGTGACATCCACTTCCAATGAATGAATAAAAATAAAGATCAACGCATTCTGGGCTGTCTGCCTGCTTGTCCTCAGATATCAGTGAGCCATCTTTAATTGGTCATGGATCATGTACTCATTTTATCAAGTTAATTAATATATCATATGTAAATTTCTGCTCACAACAAACTTAATAAACTCTCATGAGAATGCCTATAACTGTAGTCCCAAACACCAAATTCCAGCAGCAGCTTAAGTGAACTTGCAGCGTGGGTTGGTACCTGGGACTTCGATGTTGTGGCTATTACGGAGACATGGGTAGAACAGGGACAGGATTGGCTGTTGCAGGTCCCAGGGTTTAAATGTTTTAGTAGGGTCAGAGGTGGGGGTAAAAGAGGGGGAGGTGTGGCATTGCT
>NC_057711.1:15792955-15815126 GCF_004010195.1 Chiloscyllium plagiosum | reverse complement strand
GGGGGTTAGGTATAGGACAGATGTTAGGGGTAGGTTCTTTACTCAGTGAGTCATGAGTTCATGGAATGCCCTGCCAGTAGCAGTGGTGGACTCTCCCTCATTATGGGCATTTAAGCGGGCATTGGATAGGCATATGGAGGGTAGTGGGCTAGTGTAGGTTAGGTGGGCTTGGATCGGCGCAACATCTAGGGCCGAAGGGCCTTTACTGCGCTGTTTCTTAATATAAAGTAGTCATAGAGTCAAACAGCATGGAAACAAACCTTTTGGTCCAACTAGTCCCAATCATTTTCCAAACTAAACGAGTCCCACTTGCCTGAGTTTGGCCCAAATCCCTCCAAGCCTTTTCTATTCATGCATCTATCCAATTGTCCCTAAATGTTATAACTGTACCTGCATCCACCACTTCCACACACAAGCTATTCTGTATAAAACTTTCTCCTCTCACCTTACAAATACACCAGCTAGTTTCGAACTCCCTCACCCGAGGGAAAAGATCTTTGCTATTCACCTTATCTATACCCTTCATGATTTTATAAACCTCTATAAGCTCACCCCTCAACTTTCCACCCTCAAGTGAACAAAGTCCCAGCCTATCCAGTCTCTCCTTATATCTCAAACCTCCAGTCCCAGCAACATCCTAGTTAATCTTTTCTGATCACTCTCCAATTTAATAATATCCTTCCAATAGCAGGCCAACCAGAACAACACACAGTACTCCAAAAGAGGCCTCACCAATGTCCTGTTCAACATCAACATGATGCCCCAACTCGTATACTTAAAGATCTGAGCAATGAAGGCAAGCATGTTAAACACCTTCTTAATCACCCTGTTTACCTGCAATGCAAATGTTCCTCAACCACTAAGTCTTTCTGTCCTACAACCCTACCCTGAATCTTACCATTAATTATATAAGTCCTGCCCTTATTTGTTTTACTAAAATGCAATACCTTGCATTTATCCATATTAAACTCCATCTGCCATTCCTTAGCCCATATTCAGAAAGTCAGTGAAAAGAAAAGTGTATTAGTTCACTAAGAAATGAAAGTGTGAAGATAGGAGAGATGCTTCACTTTAAAGGATGTTCGTAACAAAAAGGTTTGGAATCTTCCTTTTTGCTGTTTATCATCTGATTTCCCCAAACTGTTTTATACACAACATTGTTATTTTTATCATTTTCTTTTATGTAATCAATTTTTGTCATTTTGATGTAAGTACATTAGCAGCCTCCTGTTCAGATAGCGACCAAATCACAAAAAATAAAATTTATGGTGTATCACACCAGATTTCCTTTTGGGTTATAACTTACCCAGTGTTTTTATCAGCTGAGATTATCATAAAAGTAGCCAAGATATCATAAAAGTGACAACAGGGTATGAGAGAAATAGTTACAGTGCCTCAAAATCTGCAACACTGTAGGGAAATGGACTAGTGATTACCAAGAGGGTAAACTCTTCACTGGTTTCTTTACTAAGATGGAGTTTCACTTCTACATACTCCTTGACCGTAATAGGAAGGTGTCTGATGGGTTGACCATTGCACTGAGAATCTTGCAATCCATGTTCTTAAGCATTGTCCTATTTGGTATCCCATTGAAAATCTTATCCATTCTTTTAATTATCAGTGACCTTGGCCTCCAGTGAACCATTCATTGCTCCTGACCATGCAGCAGGAGCTTACTGATTCATCAATTGCAGATCCTATCTGAACACTGCCCTAATAAGACATCAGCAGAGCCAATATTTGAGCTGGCAGCCTGAGCATCAGATCAAGTGATGGGATTTCTTGGCCGAGCACTGTGCTGTTGCTTCATCTCTTCCTTCCTCCTCGGTAACCTCTGGTTTTCCAGACTGCAATTGTTGAGCGTTTTAAAACAGGAACTTTAAAAGGGAAGGTTGAGGTGTGGGTGTGAAATGAGGATGGAAACAAAAGATCATAACGCCCACAGCTTTCATTTCATGTCAGTCAGCAGGATAAAGACATGCTGGTAATTGCTGAGGGATATAAGGCAATAACATTGCCATGCTCATGTATTCCATGATATCATTTTCCACATGATCAGCTGTGGCTGGTTTTCTGATGTAGGGGATCCACCTCCTCCAAAGACCTCAGGAGATATTGTTGGGACCTTATTGTCCACTGGTTTTCCCCTGCATTGTCCTAGCGCGAGCCACCTTCGTGGTATAAGTGAATGGTTCTGAAAGGGTTAATACTGAAGTCTGCATTAAACTACACCATGAAGCTGCCATTCAGACTTGGATGGTGAAGGGCTGAACACCTTGAGGTCATGAAAAGGGCAGACCTGTTATCTTCAGTTTCCTCAAAGTGTTTTACCATGCAGCGCCAGTTTATAGTCCAACAGGTTTACTTGGAAGCACTAGCTTTTGGAGGGTTGCTTCTTCATTAGGTGGACAACCACCTGATGACGGAGCGGCACTCCGAAAGCTAGTGCTTCCAAGTAAACTTGTTGGACTATAAACTGGTGTTGTGAGATTTTTAACTTTGTCCGCCCCAGTCCAACACCAATTAGTAAAATATAATTTTACTAATGTAACTTGCATCTAAATGCGGTGGTGCAATAAACTCCTATTAATCTGTGGTCTGACGCTGCATTAGAAATTCGGGTTCTTTACAGACTACTCAAGGAGAAGGCAAAGTCAAAGATTGAGTCCAGGCTTAGATCTCAAAGCAACATCATTTATTATAGATTAACATTAAGTACACGGTAATCTTAGATATATCAGGTTCTGATTTGTCATTCTGAAGAAGGGTTGCTGGATCCGAAACATTAACTCTGCTTTCTCTCCACAGATGCTGTCACACCTGTTAAGAATGAATTGATTCATTTTGTGTATCCATTTCCATTTTGATGTGGTCTGGTCATGTGCTGAGTTCCACATTCTAAAATGCTGCTTCCAGTGTCCGTGCAGAGTGTCCTGACTTCACCCACTCTGTCCATTTACACTCAGTAATGTGCAGCTCCAGTGATATCTTCACAATGCTCCTCCAGGGTCCCCATGCCCTTACTCAACATAACCTATATTCGGCACATCAAGTCCATACCAGCCCTCCAAAGAGTATCCCACCCAGGTACACATGCCCCTATCACTGCAATCCTGCATTCTCCCAGGCCAATCCACCTAGCCTGCATATCCCTGGACACGATGGCATGGCCAATCCACCTAACCTGTCTTTGCACTGTGGGAGGAAACCAGAGCACCCAGAGGAAACCTGCTGTCCAATGTTGGCAGTGATTGACATTTAAAGCTCATTCAACAACCTTGCCTTATAACTGAAAAGGTGGAACATCGGTGACTGGGCTACAATCTGTTTAGGTGATGGAGCTGCCACAACTAAAAAAATCATTGCTGATTCACCCTTCATCAATGATGTTGAACTAGCCACCGACATTAATTATTATTTACAGCAATTCGCAGTATTTCAACAGACTGAACTTTCACTTATATAGCACCTTATAACAGTTTCCAAATGAAAATCGCTGAGGGGTTGGTGTCTGCAAAGATGGCAGTCAGTTGGTCTACCTCATGCTCCCAGAGAAACATTGTGATGTTATTGCTGGAGCTGTACAATCACTGAGTGTTTCTTTGAGGCATTGATGGAGGGAAAATCAACAATCAGAATGGATGGAGAACTTTTTGCTCTCCTTCAAGTGGTACCATTGTAGCTAATAGTTACACCTTGGCACAAAGTCAAAGATATTAATATTGAATGAAGACAGTGTTTTCAACCATTAGAACAGATGGAGTTTTGGAGATTGGCAACTATCAAGTGATGATTCTTACAAATATGTTGACCAAGATCAGACTTCAAACAGGTCAGTTGATATCCAGCCAATGCATCAGAACAACATAATTCCACAACTCAATATTGCTGTTTTGCAAATCTTCAGAATGGGTATGTCATAGTGTTTTCTGCTCTCTCTGCAATGTTTACTGAACTTTGTCATAGAGGCTTTTCTAAAGTATGAGTTTCGCATGAGGTCACATGAGCAGAGAAAATAGAGAACTGGGTTAGACCAAAATAAAAACCCAAGAATTGCGGATGCTGGAAATCTGAAACCACATAACCTGACTATATGATGTTGTAAGCTTCGTTGTGGCTGACACTCTGATTAAAGTTGAACACACTCACTGTGAAAGCTTCTTGTTTGCTCAACTGTCTCAAACTGTGGTACATCCTTCTCACTCCTTGTTTAGTCATCATTCTTCTCAAACTATTAATTGACTGTCTTCTCAGTAATTTACAGCATCACGACTATCCACAATAATCGCCATGTTTATCATTTTCCATTCATGCTGTGGGCAATAAATTAAACTCCTGGCTTCCTGAGCGCTACAATGGAGACAAGAAGTCACATTGAAGATTTTCAGAGTGGGACTGTGATCCTATTCCCTTCTAATCCAGAGGCAAGACTATTAATACTGAGGCAAGTCTGAACTGAATGACACTGCTCAGTAAAATGGACATTCACACGAGTCTGTGTTGGGGTTATAAAAGTAGATTATAACTCAGAAATTGAACTGGATTGTTATTGTAACCTGAGTAAAACCAACCGGTGTTGCAGTGAGAAACAATTCAATCATGTTTCCAAACAAAAAGTGCATTGGGGAAAGACTATAGTTTCCATAGTTATTCACACATTCACACGACTGTCAAGTGTAAAGAAAGTTTATTAAAGTGTATCAGTTGGCAGTGGCTCTACTGGTAGAACTCCTCATCTCTGTGTCAAAAGATTGTGAATTTGATTTTGCTCCAAGACTTGGACACAAAATCAATTCCAATACAAAGTGAATGTATCAATATTGGAATGCCAACTTTTTGGTGAAGATTTTAAACTAAGCTCCTAATGATCTTCTCTGGTGGACACAAGAGATTGCATGGCACTATTTTGAACAGGAGCAGGGGAGGTTTATGGGTTTCCTCTCCAAAGTTTATCTTTCAATCAATTTCATGAAAAATATGATCTGGTCATTCCCACATCATTGTTAGTAGGATTTGCTGTGAACAACTTGACTGCCACATTTCTGGACATGACAACAGTGGTCAATAAGCCGATTGGCTGTAAAATGCTTTAGGCATGTCCTTTGACCAAGAAAGATGTTACATAGATTCATTATTTATTTTCTTGTTTTGCTTTTATGCCATACTTGCATGTTTACAAACCACACAATGGTGGGTGAGAAATTGTGTAGCTTGTTGTGGTGGTCGATAACACTTTGAGAGTTGATGTCATTTGATGAGCTGTTCCAATATTACAGTGGTATATATCAGTGGTGAGCACTGTCCCCTCTGTGAGCAGAATTTTAGTTTGGAAGTGTCTGAAGGTTATCTTTTTTTTTCAATTTTAGCAAAGCTACCTAAAATCAGTGTCCCACGTCCTTCTTGGAAAGATTCAAGCCCAACAAGTTGATGATGAATGGGATTTAAACAAGATGTACAATGAAAATGCAAGGCATGTTTAGCTTCGAACAATTCTGTCCATTTTTGTCATCATTTCTGGCAAATAATGATATCACTGTTGCATAGTGTGCTTCAAGTGGTAGCTTATTGGCTTGAAGGTTGGTTTTTTTTTTAATTTGATGCAAGCATTACTGGCTAATCCAGCATTTAATACTAATTGTTAATATTCCAGCAGGTAGTTAGAAATGAGCCACATTTAACTACAAATCTGGCATTACATGTACGTCAGACCAAATAATGACAGCAAATTTCCTTCAATGTATCATTGGACCACATGGGTTTTAGGAACAATTGACAGTCATTGCATAACCTCAATTAAGCTAGCTTTTTAATTCTCATCTGCTATTAAGTTTAAATTCCACCATTTACCATAGAGGGATTCAAGCCCATATCCCCAGACAAATTACTTCACGTTCCCAGCCCAGTGTCATTACCATTACACCATTGCCTTCCCCATTCCACAGCCACAAAAGAAAACACTGTACAACCAGCACAATTCAGCTGATTTCGGTATTAGTGCAGCATGAGAGTTGATGTTGTTGAATAAACCCAACAGCAAATTGTATGATTATTTGAAAATGGCGCTGCAGAAATAGCTGAGAAAAATGCCAGTCGTAGTGTCAGACAGATTAAAATGTACTTGTCAAGATCACGGATGAGCAGGATTCACTGTCAATTGGGTTGTGCAGTCAAAATACATATCGCTAAATTAAACCCTGAGGGACAAATTGAATGAAAATCTGTGGGATCATTTCATTAATAATCTGTGGAATGAATCTGTACATGAAGGGAATCTCACTGAAACAAATAATATCCCGATGGGACTGGATGGGCTAGATGCAGAAAGAATGTTCATGATGTTAGGGAAGTCCAGAACTAGAGGACACATTGTCAGAATAAGAGGTGAACCATTCAGGACTGAGATGAGGAAGAATTCCTTCACTCAGAGAGTTGAGAACCTGTCAAATTCTCTCCCACAGGAGGCTGTTGGGGCCAGTTTGTTAGATATATTCAAGAGAGAGCTGGACATGGCCCTTGCAGCTAAAGGGATCAAAGGGTACAGGGGGAGAAAACAGGACTGGGAAATTGCATGATCAGCCATGATTACATCGAATGGCCTACTCCTGCACCTGTTTTCTATGTTGCTATAAAAACATACAAACAGGGAACAAAAGAATGTCACTCGTCCCTTCAAGCGTGTCCTGTCATTCAATAAAATGATTTTAATTTCAACTTTACATTCCTTCATATCCCTAATAAACTTTTAACTTCTTGGCAATCAAGAATCTATCTACCTCTGCCTTAAAATACTTAAAGAGCCTACATCCACTGCCTTTTCAAGAAGAAAAACATGGAACGTAGAACAGTACAACACAGGAACGGGCCCTTCGGCCCACAATGTTATACCAAACATAATGCCTAATGATACTAATCGTTCTGCCTACCCTTGGTCCGTACCATCCCATTCCTTGCATATTCATATGCTTATCTAAAAGTACCCTAAATACCCTTTTGGTATCAGCCTTCACCGCCAAATTGTCGGTGCGTTCCAGACTGCTACCTCTCTCTGTGTAAAAAGCTTGTCCCCCACAGTTCATTTGAACTTTCCCCCTCTCGCCTTAAATGCATGCCTCCTAGTATTAGACATTTCAACTCTGGGGAAAAGATTCTGACTGTCAACCCTATATTTTATAGACTTCTTTCAAGTGTCCCCTCAGCTTCAGCTGCTCCAGAGAAAACAACCCAAGTTTTTCTCGCCTCTCCTTGTAGTTCATACCCTCTCACCTAAGCAGCACTCTGGTAAACTTCCTCTGCACTCAAATTCCAAAGACTCACAACCCTCTGAGCAATTTCTTTCCCCTCATCTCTGTTTTAAATGCAGGCAGCTCTAACTTATGGAAGGAATTGCTCGGGATGTGTTGGACTTGAACACTGCTGAAAAGAAGAGACATCAAGCACACAACAGGGCAGAATTGTGAGAATTCCAAATCTCAAATGGAACAAACATTTATATCAGCAATATGAAGCTTCAACAGCATGGCTCTGTCTTTTCAGTAATAGTTACATTAAGAGAGGTTGTGTCCCGAAGTTGGACATTTCAAGAGGCAGTGAACCATGCACTCACACATGAATTAGCAATGGCGACACAGGCAATGTTAACTGAACGACTCTGGGTGGGTGTTGATCATGTTCAGAATGCATCAAGACATGGCAGGATGCGAATGAATTCCAGGGCAAAGAATAAAGGATTAACATGCAAAAATCAAGCATTCAACCCCTGGAAAAAAATCACCATCTTGGTGTTTAAGTCAACTACTTGAAGGTTAGTGCTTAGAAATGAGACACATTCAGAAGAAGTACAGAAACAAAAGATGAAAAAATCACAGAGACAACAAAATCACATGAGTAATCTTATTCAAAGACAGATTAAGCAAAAACGCAGCATGAATAAAGACATTCACAAATTGGGCAACCGTACAGCTGGTGAGTATTTGTAGAACCAATAATGGGAGCTCCTTGGTGCTGCCACCAGCCCTCTTTCTGTTCTGGGTCTAAGGACCCACTTGCTAACCAAAGACAGAGAATGAATCTCTCATGAGTCTTAACCTGGAAGGTAATTTGCCTTAACAACAGGATGTAGGTTATTAAATGATATCAATAGGTACTTTAGATAGTAAAAGCTATCAGGAGCCAGAGAGGACACATCTGACACGATTAGGATCAGTAACTGAACCCCTCATCCTCCATCTGGCACTGTATGGCACAATCAGATTGGGTGCTGCCTGATTTAATCTGACACTAATCCTTTTGGAGTGAGAATGATGAGACTGAGCAATATCTTTTACTATGTTGAAGGTGTATGCTGAACAAAAGAAATAGGGAAGGGGCAATAGTAGTTCTAATGTGAATAGAAAGTCAAATGATAACCTTGAAAATTGATAACAAGTCCAGTATATTAACGATACCTTACCTTTCTATGAGGTGAATCTGTGATTGGCCTGGACAGAGCATGACATGCTCAGACAGTGTCGTTCTACGACATGGTTGGTGTGTGTACTGATGAATTCTAGGAACCTGTATGGCTGATGTGTGAGAATCTCATGTATTGCATTTGCAATTTTAACTTCAACTTTATGTTCCTTATATCCTCACCAATCTTCCAACCTCTCGGTAATCAAGAATCCATCTACCTCTGCCATTTGTGGAAGAAAATTCTAAAGATTCACAACCCTCTGAACGATTTTTTTTTTCTCTTAATCTCCGTTTTAAATGTATATAGAATTTATTTGACCTCTGCACAGATTTTGTCATAGGAACTTCAATAAAAACTAGAAATTTCATAAAGGCAAACTCTTAAATGGAACTGTAGGTTGTGTAAGTTTAAATTTCTAACTTCCTAATTGAAAGCCTGTGACACAACCACAGGAAGTGCATATGGGAAATATATGCAGCACTGTGATTAATATTCTGACCACGCTTGGTTATCTAGAAGCAGCAAACAGCTAAGTTTCAAGTCAGGATTCCTGTAAATGGGGCGCCTTGGGGAACTAACAAGTTGAAAGAATTCCCACTCCCCCCTGCCCCACTTCTTCATAATAATTCTTGGAATTTGGAATTTGGGAACCACTGCCAAAGCTCTTATTCTTTTTTTCCAAAATATATACCTTACTGAGAAAAATTGTTAATACACATAAGGGGCTGACTATTGTCATTTTTGCCTAAGTGTGAATTGTAATGAGTTTTTATTTGAAGGATTCTCTCATGAGATTCTAAACCATACACATGTGGTTGAATCTTAACTACCTTGCTGAATGAGTCAGCCTATCATTAGATAGATAGATAGATAGATAGATAGATAGATAGATAGATAGATAGATAGATAGATAGATAGAAAGAAGACAGTCATTGGGTTGTTGGAAAATTATCATTGTATTATGCGCTGAACTGTGATTGCCGATCAGTACACAATCATTCAACTAAAAAGAATTCATAATGCATACAAAAAATGATAATGCAATGCAAATTGCAGGTCTCCTTAATTAACCAGCAAAATTGAAAAGTCAATCTGAGTTCTGGATGATAGTTCATGATTTGTATGTTGGCAGATTAAGCTCATTAAATTTTGAACATTAAAGAGCAACTTTCTCAGCAATGGTGCACACCTCAAGAAAAATGTTTAAGAAATAAATCTATTTCAGGTTCCCTTCGACTACTTATCAAGTGTATCTAGCACAGGCTCTGTCTGCACACTTACAGCACAGGGATAGAGTATTGAGGTTAATGGGTCTATACCTGTATTTATATTCTCTTCAGCTCAACCTATCCCATATCCTTCTCATTCTTTCTCCCACCATTGTTATCTCGAGTCCCCATAAATACAGCACTACTATCCATCTCAATTGCTCCTATCTAGCAGGTTTCACATTCTCAAGACTAAGAAACTTCTCCAGAGTTCCATATTGTCTGCATTGGAGACTGTTAGAATGTTAGCTGTGAAGTAATCTCAGTGAAGAAAATATTGAAATTAATTATGATGGACAGAATTCATCTGCACTTGGAGAATCATGGATTAATCCTGAGCAGTCAGAATGGTTTTGCTAAGGGGAGGTCATGTCTAACCAATTTGATTTCAATGCAAGTATATCACTCCTTCAATAAGGATGCACACCATTACATGTATGGTTTTACCAATATCTTGCAGAGCTGCAGCAAGAATTCCCTAAGTTTATCCTTCTTGTAATAGAAACAATACTTCATTCACCTTTCAAATTACTTATGCATCTGCTGGCTATTTTTTGATTACGAGTCATTCAGGAGAATGTCCAGATTTCTCTGCATTACATCACTCTGTAGTTTCTCTCTAAGGAAGTAATATTCAGCTTTTCTCTTCTTCCTGCGAAACTCACATTTTCCAACATTACATTTCATCTGTAAACATTGGGTGGCATGGTGACTCAGTGGTTAGTACTGCTGCCTCACAACAGCAGGGACCCAGGTTTGATTCCTGCCCCAGGCCCCTGTCTGTGTGGAGTTGCACATTCTCCCCATGTCTGTGTGGGTTTCCTCTGGGTGCTCTGGTTTCCTCATATGGTCCAAAGATGTGCAGATCACGTGAGTTGGCCATCCTAAATTGCCCATAGCGTTAGGTCCATTTGTCAGGGGTAAATGTAGGGGGGGTGGCTTACTCTCTGAAGGGTTGGTGTGGACTTGTTGAGCCAAATAGTCTGTTTCTACACTGTAGGGATTTGAATTTATTTTTCACCACTCAGTTGACTTATCTATATTCCTTTGCAGACTCCTTGTTTTCTCTTCACAACTTGCTTTCCTTGTGCTTTTAGCAAATGGGGAGGTGATGACCCAGTGCTATTATCACTGCACTGTTAAGCCAGTGGCCCAGGTAATATTCTGGGCACCTGGGTTCAAATTTGGCAGATGGCAGTATTTGAATTTAATTAAAATAAAATCTGGAATTAAGATATGATGATGACCATGAATCTGTTGTGGGAAAAACCCATGTGGTTCACCAATGCCCTTTAGGGAAGGAAACTGCTGTCCTTACCTGGTCTGGCCCACATGTGACTCCAGGCCATAGCAATGTGGTTGATTCTTATCTATCTGCTGGGCAATTAGGGATGGACAACAAATGTTGGCCTAGTTAGTGACACCCTCATCTCATGAATGAATTTTAAAAATTAGACTACAATTCAAACAAGATATTAACATAAATCATAAATAGCTCATAAAAATACACTGATCCCTGTGACACCCCATTAGTTATCAATTGCCAATATGAAAATGTTCAATCTATTTTGAATCCTCTATTGCTGTAAATTAGCCAATCATCTATCCATGCTAATATGTCATCACTTTTATGCTTTGGTCTGCAACAGGATGGGAGTATATGCCAGCTGCCCAAAGATAAAGCAATTGTATTTTAAAGGTGCCAACCTTTGGCCTGATCGCAATCTTTGCATTACACATGCAAAGTGCCAATATAAATATGTGAGCAGGTCAAATTCAATGATATAATTTGGGGAATGTTTGAAACTAGTTCGTAGAAACACTGGTGAAGTAATTCGAACAAGTGAATTCCTTGGAGATGCGTATTGAGAAGTAACATAATGCTCTGACTCATGAGTCCTGTCAAGAAGGAAATACTTAATTCTCAAAAAAAGGTCAGAAGTCTTCAGAGAATAGTGTTAAGACGGACCCGCGGGGTCCCGTCTTTGCGTGTTCTTTCGGAAGGAGAGACTCACACTGGCAACTATGGTTAGACGCAGACAGCAGCTTATTCACAGAATCTTAACTGGTACAACGAACCTACAAGCATGCATTCGTTGGAGAAGGCGTTCTGACTTCTCGTTCAAACTTGACACAATTATACTTCGCACTGCCTGGAGTCCCCGGTCAGTTCGCCTTCCCCATTGGTCCATTCATCTGCGCGCGCTGGGGATCCGTCCTCCTATTGGCCGCATCGAAGTGCGTGTCCAGCTCCTGCTGTGCTTGACAATGGCTCAGCCATCCCCGAGAGCGGTTCCGATCCCGTATTCAATAGTTCATTGTTTCAAGGAATTACTATGCGTCTGACAGGCTAGCCATTTTCAATAGTTTCAGTTTAACTAAATTGACAATTACAATTATCAACTTTAGACTTAAATAGAGCCATTCACACTCAACAGTTACAGGTTCCGATAGAGCAATTCACACTTGTCTAACAGTTACAGATTCCGATCGGTTTCTTTATTAATCCTGAGTATCGATGGGGCAATTGATACTGGCTGGTATTTACAGGCTCCAAGATTTAATTAACATTATGCATATCCCTTACAAGCTCCAGCCAGGCACTCATGCAGTCGCCAGCAGCAGCTCGCTTGGCTGTTGTTAACCATTTCAGGGCTAGAAGTGTCTGAACTAGTGTCACCCTCCCTAGCCCTACATTAAACACCCCAGTGAAATCTCCCCAACAATAGCCAAAGTAAAAATGCTGCACCAAAAACAATTACATAAGCCATAATGTTGGCTTCATAAAGGCAAATACATTTTACTTCTAAGGATTATAATTGTCTCGGGAACTTTTTTTTTGGTGATCTTAAAATGTAAATCTCATTGGAAAGAGATACCAGGGGAGTGTGCAGGATGGGCAAGTTGATATTGTCAAGAAGAACTGAACTGCAGAGTCGAGGCATTCAGATCAAGGCAAACATAATCATGATTTTTATTGGACTATGCCTTGATTTCAAAAAGTGGTTTAAACATTTCCTTCCTGATCCTATTCACAGGGCAAGAGTTCCTTTGAAAGATCAGGTATAAATCTAATTGTGGGAAGGACCAGCCTTACAACACTGGATCATGCTTTCACAGTCAATGCATTGCAACTGAAGTATCAAAATTGCAAACATTCAGGAGGCACTTACATGGTCCATCAAGTCTGCACTATCTCTCTGAGGATTTGAACTTACTGCCAAACCCCCTGTCTTTTCCCTGTAGCCCTGCACATTATTACTATTTCAACAATCACCCAATGCCCACTTCAATGCCTCAATTGAACCTGCTTCCACTACACTGCAAGGCAGTACATTCCCACCCAAGATACTTGCTGTGTGCAAAAGTTTTCCCTCATCTTGCATTTGCTTATTTTGCAAAACTCTTTAAAACTTTACACTCTGTTTTCAATTCATTCACTGGTGAGAAAAATTTCTCCCTACCGACTGTGTCCAGTTCCCTTGTGAGTTTGAAAAGTTATATCAGAGCATTCTCTTCTCCAAAGAAAACAACCCCAACATCTACAATAATCGTTCTAACTAAAGTGTCTCACTTTTGTAACCATTCTTGTAAATCTCTTCTGCACCTTCGCCAAAGTAATCACATCTTTCCTATAGTGTGTGGTGTTCAGAAATGTGCACAATACTTTAGGTGAAATCTAAAAAGAGTCTTAATTAATTTATTCTCTCTCTGTTCATGAACTTATTAATGAAACTGAGATAACTATACGCTTTATTAACAGCCCTCCCTTCCTGTTCTGAGCTATGTATACATCTAACCAAGTGTTTCTGCTCCTGCACCCCTTTAGAATAGCACTTTTCATTTTTATACTATTTATCCATATTCTTTGTACCAAAGTATCACATCATACTTCTTCATATGCCACCTATTCTCTGACTGTGCCAATGTGTCAATGGCCTTTTGAACTTCTAAACTCAGCTTAAAATTCTAGTGAGTTTGTGTTAACCACAACCTTTGAAATTTAAGAAAGGTGGAAATCATGATATAGAAAGGCATCTAGCATATGTAAAAATGAGGTGCCAAACTGATGAAGCTACAACTCAGGAGAAATATAATTCTAAAGGCAAAGATGAATAGTTCTATAACTAAAAGATCAGATCAAAGTTCTGTAGCATTGCTGCATTTAATTAGGAATGCAGTGGATAACTAACTGAAGACTCTACAAATATCCCAAGCTAAAGGATAGCAGAACCAAGTAAAGTTCAATGCAAAAGATAAGGCAGAAACATTTGCATTTGAAACATATAGTCTGTAGTGCCAATGGGTGATTCAATTTGACCCTGTCAATTAGGTCTCAAGCATTATAGACGCCAGTCGAGAGTGTCGTACTGAAAAAGCACAGCAGGTCAGGCAGCATCCATGGAGCGGGAGAATCGATGTTTCGGGCAAGAGCCCTTCACCATTCCTGATGGTGAGCTCTTGCCCGAAACGTCGATTCGCCTGCTCCTCAGATGCTGCCTAACCTGTTGTGCTTTTCCAGCACCACACTTTTCGACTCTGATCTCCAGCACTCCTCACTTTCTCCCATTGTCGACACCAGCTTGTAGCTTTTTCCAGAGATACAAAGTCATGATTAAACACACGAGTTATGGGCTCTGACAACATCCCATCTGTAGAGCTAAGGACAGTTAGCTTCAGAACTAACAACATCTACAGTCAAAATGTTCTTGTACAGCTTCAACATTAGCATCACAATGTGGAAAATTGCCCAGGAATACCTCATCCAAATAAAAAACAGAGCAAATCCAAGGCAACCAATTATTACTCCATCAAGCAATTCTGAATAATCTGTAAAGTGTCATTAACAATGCTGTCATATAACACTTAATAATAATCTGCTCACTTGATATTCAGTTTGGGTCAGGGTCAATTAGCTCATTACAGCCTTAAACTGAATGACAAGCTGAGGTTAAAGTGACAGCCATTGACATCAAAGCAGTATTTAACCAAGTGAAGCATCAAGGAGCTAACAAAAATTGGAATTAGAAGGGAAAGTTTAAACAGACTGCAATCCTAGCGAGTACAAAGAAATGCAATTATACTTGTTAGAGACCAATCATCTCAAACATGAGGCATTGTTGCAGGAATTCCAGCTGGCACAAGGTAGTGTCCTAAGTTCAACCATTTCATAGAATCCCTGCAGTGTGGAAACAAGCCATTTGACCCAACAAGTCCACACCAACCCTCCAAAGAATAACCAACCCAGACCCATCCCCCTACCTTATTACTCTACATTTACCCCTGACGAATACACCTAACCTACATATTGGTGAATACTATGGGCAATTCACCTGACCTGCAGATCTTTGGATTGTGGGAGGACACTGGAGTATCTGAAGGAAACCCATGCAGAACAGGGAAAATGTGCAAATTCTACACAGTCATCTGAGGCTGGAATCGAACCCAGGTCCCTGATGCTGTGAAGCAGTAGTGCTCACCACTGAACCACCGTGATGCCCTGATTTGATTTTTCCAAACTGCTTCATCCTTCTGCACTCTGGCTTGGACCTGATATCGAAAATAACATTTGTACCATACAGTATCCAGGCAACATCACCTCTAAGAAAGACCTCAATTATCTTTTGTATTTATTTTTATACATTCATGAGATTTGGACACCGCTGACTGGGTCAGCATTTATTGCCCCTCCCTAGTTACTCATGACAAGTTGGCAGTGAGCTGCCTTCTTGATTGGCTGTTGCCCGTGCGCTTTATGTAGACCCACAATGCTTTTAGGGAGCAAGTTCCAGGATTTTAACCAATACTGAAGTAATGATGAAATATTTCCAAGTGATGATGGTGAGTGACTTAGAGGAGAACTTGCAGGGCCTCCTCTGTGGCTGATGAACCTGTCCTTCAAGATGGGAGTGCTCATGCGTTTGGAAGTTGCTGTCTTAGGAAACGTGATGAATGTTTTGCAGTGCATCTTGTAGATGATACTCCATTCTACTCCTGAGTGTTGGTGGTGAAAGAAGTGGACTTTTGTGGAAGTGATACCAATTAAGTGAACTGCTTCTCTCAGATAGTGTCAAACGTCTTAAGTGTTGATGGAGTTGCAGTCGTTCACGCAAGTAGGGAGTATTCCATCACGCTCCTGACTTGTATCTTGTAGATAGTGGACAGACATTGGTAGTATTCTTAGCCTCTGAACTATATTTGTCACCATTGCATTTATAAGATGAGTCCAGTTCAGTTTCTGGTCAATAGTAACTCCCGGTACATAGATAGTAGAGAATGGGTGCAGTCGTCTCAGCTCCAAGACATTTCTGTAGGAGTTCCTCAGTGTAGTGTCATTGTTCCAACTATTTTCAGCTGCTTCATCATGACCTTTGCTCCATCATAAGATCAGGAGTGGGGATGTGCTGATGATTGCACAATGTTCATCATTATTTATGATTCATCAGGCACTGAAGTCTAAATGCAACAAGAACTGAACGGTATCCAGGCTTGGGCTGAAAAATATTTACGTCACACAAATGCCATGTAATGATTATCTCCAACATAGAGTCATAGAGATGTACAGCCTGGAAACAGACCCTTCGGTCCTACCCGTCCATGCCGACCAGATATCCCAACCCAATCTAGTCCCACCTGCCAGCACCCGGCCCATATCCCTCCAAACACTTCCTATTCATATACCCATCCAAATGCCTCTTAAATGTTGCGATTGTACCAGCCTCCACCACTCCCTCTGGCAGCTCATTCCATACATGTACCAGCCTCTGTGTGAAAAAGTTGCCCCATAGGTCTTTTTTATATCTTTCCCCTCTCACGCTAAACCTATGCCCTCTAATTCTGGACATTCCCCGCCCCCAGGGAAAAGACTTTGTCTATTTAGCCTATCCATCCCCCTCATAATTTTGTAAACTTCTACAAGGTCACTCCTCAGCCTCCGATGGTTCAGGGAAAACAGCCCCATCCTGTTCAGCCTCTCCCTATAGCTCAAATCCTCCAACCCTGGCAACATCCTTGTAAATCTTTTCAGAACCCTTTCAAGTTTCACAACATCTTTCCGATAGGAAGGAGACCAGAATTGCACGCAATATTCCAACAGTGGCCTAACCAATGTCCTATACAGCCGCAACATGACCTCCCAACTCCTGTATTCAATACTCTGACCAATAAAGGAAAGTATACTAAACATCATTGAATATTAAGGGATAATGATTAGATTCCATTTTGTTGGAGATAATCATTACATGGCATTTGTGTGACGTAAATATTTTTCAGCCCAAGCCTGGATACCGTTCAGTTCTTGTTGCATTTAGACTTCAGTGCCTGATGAATTATAAATAATGATGAACATTGTGCAATCATCAGTTCATCCCCACTCCTGATCTAATGATGGAGCAAAAGTCATGATGAAGCAGCTGAAGATAGTTGGAACAATGATACTACGCTGAGGAACCCTTACAGAAATGTCTTGGAGCTGAGACGACTGCACCTGTTCATAAGAAAATTAGAACAATTTCCTACCATCAATATCCTGGGAGCTACCATTAACCAGAAAATAACCTGAACAAGCTATTTAAATACTGGAATGACCAAAGCAGGTGAGAGATTAGAAAGTTGTGGGAAAGAACTTACCTCCTGATTGCCTAATACCTGTCCACCATCTCCAGGATAAAAGATCAAGGGGCTGATGGAATATTCTCTACCAAACTGGTGACTGTGTTTTCAATAATATAGAAAGATCTTGACACCATCCAGAACAAACCAGTTCGTATGACTGGCACCCCAATGTGAATGCCCTTTTGGGGCCAGGATCTTCTGGCCCAGATATCTACATCAACCTCAACTTGGATACAGTTCCACTTCATGTGGTATACCTTTATTGCACGACTAAGCAATACTACATTCTCACAACTATGCTGGTTGCTTAGAAGCCCCATGAACCAGGCTCTAACTCATGTAGCCAATCCTTTACCAGCTTTCCAAGTGTGATTTCATAGCAACAGAGCAAACAGTTCTCTCCATGATGTGGAGGTGCCAGTGTTGGAATGTGTCAGAAGTCACATTACACCAGGTTTATTTGAAATCACAAGCTTCTGAAGCACTATGCCTTCGTCAAGTGGGACTTTCCCAGTTACAGCAGCAACCATGTGCCTTTTTTATACTTCATCTTTGCATTGACTGTGTATCATATTAGGTCATACCTGTTTCGAGCCTCTTTCATTAATTTTTATTGACATCACTGTCCTTCTGAGAGTTCTGGCCAGATGTATTTTTCTGGACCCTTCTTCATCCGTGAATAAACATAAGCTGTTGTCTGAGGCAACACCTCTACCAATGCATAATGAAGGAATGTGGAAGTCAGTTTTGTGATCATAGAACTAGCATCCTTCACAACTCAGGAACAGTTTCAGATATTTCGCAGGAATCTGTGGTACTTTCCATCTGCCTTTTCTGTTCTCCCTCTCACAACGTATTTCTTCAGTCAGAATACGGATTAGTTCATCGACACACATTCCACCTCCTTATGACAAAGCCAGCACACAGGACTTCGCCACAAGTAGTTAGTTAATTAATAACAAGGCAAAGTCACCTGAGTCCTAATCTCTCATTAGGGAGAGAGGTAAATGGTAGTGGCTTACCTTGAGGGTCACTGTACTTCAGACAAGGGGATAGGTTGAAAAAGAGAGTCCTTCATGGTAACCTCAACCCATTGTAAAACCAACCCATTGTAAAACCAACTATTCAGCCTACTGAGCTAACCAAAATCACTAATATCCTTCAAGGAAGGAAATCTGCCATCCTCACCTGGTCTGACCTATCTGTGATTCCAGACCCACAGCAATTCTTAATTGCCGCTGAAATGACCTAGCAAGCCACTCAGTTTAAAAGCAACTAGGGACAGGCAATGAATTCTGGCCAACCAGTGATAACCATGTTCCAACACCCTACATTTGCTAATAGGATTTAAAAAAAAGCATAGCACACGATTCAAAGTAATTAATATAATGCAAGAGTAAATAATGCATTGCCTTACAAAGCTTTTATGCAACTGTTAGTGTGTCTGCTGTGATGTAGACTATAATTTATGTATATTTTCGACATAATTTATGGTAACTTTAGGTTTTCAGTTTTTGTATTAGTAACACATGGGTTTTCTGTGTGTCTGAAGTTAATAATTCAGTTGTAAGTATTTCTGTGGCCGTGATGATCTACTTACAAGAGTTTTGAAATTTAGCTTTAAATTATTGATTTTTTTTTGCATACATTGGTCCTTTTTTAACCAAACAACAAAAATAGCTTCCAGTTCAGAAGGTCAGGGAATTTGTTTTTATATCTTAAGGAACACAACCGTAATTTAAAGAGAGAGATTTTATCATTGTTTTACCTGAGTTTTGAGTAGTCCTGTGAAGTCTTTCAATAAAGTTGCTTCCTGAGAAGCAAAGGATACAGTGATCTAGATCACTTTAGAGTAAAGAGTTATTGATAGTACCAGACAAGAAATGGTGGGATTAAATCTTGTTGAGGTTACTCAAAGCCTTAATGTTTAAGCTCAGATGTAAAATAGCTCAAGGTGAACAGTTCCAACAGTAAATGACTTCAGTAACATAGAAGTATTGGAGAAGTTAGAATTGCTTCCCTTGAAGAGTTAAAAACCACACAATGCCAGGTTATAGTCCAACATGTTTATTTGGAAGTACAAGCTTTCAGAGAACAGTTCCTTTGTCAGGTAGCTACCTGATGAAGCAGCAGTGCTCCGAAAGCTTGCACTTCCAAATATACCTGTTAGACTACAACTTAGTGTTGTATGATTTTTAATATTGTCCACCCCAATCCAATGAAGAGAAAAGAGAAGGTGGTGATGAGGTTTGATAGAGTTATTCAAAATCATAAGGAAAAGACAGCAGAGTGGCACTCGGTTGAATTGTACATTCAGACAGCCAGTACAAATCTGATGGACTGAGTTACCTCCTTCTGTGTGATAACCATTTTACTGTTTTACATCCAAAATTCCAGGAATTTTAAACAATTATTTACCTCTTATGATGAGTCAGAGCAGGGCTTGGAGCTCAGCACTGCCTGATTGCTTGAACAACTCCAATATAAACGTGTCACCTCAATTAAGAATTTCTTCAAATATAATTGTAGCTGGGCATGTATACATTGAAATAATACACTCTAACACAGGCAACTATTCCTCTTAGGCATAGCATTTAATATTTCTCTCTACTGCTTTTCTACTTAATTCTTTTTAACTTTACAAAACCTCAATAGTCATTGTTTCTCTGTCTCTAAACATTGAATACAATCAATTCTCTACTCTCTACTCTCTCTCTCTTTCTTTCTCTATCTTTGCATGTAGTTTTCTTGTAAAGGTTAAGTTACAATGCTGCTGAGGAAAGGAGAGGACATAATTCCAATGAACTCCATGTATTACAGGGACTGAACCCAACCATTGGTGTTAATTTGCACCATATTCCAGTCATCTATCCAATTAACTCACACCTTACTGGTCATCCAACCATTAATATATTCTGTATTCTTTTCATCTTTACTTCCTAAGTGTAATCAGTTTTCATTGGACTTTGTCTCATATTCAGAAAGGAACTTGTCCCTTAATTTAGGTTATTTGATTTTTTTTAATGAAAATCAAGCGCTCTGGTCAAAATAACAGCAGCAAAACTCAAATGCTACAAATCCTTTAAAAGGCATTAGTTGAGTTGGGGATCTCCAAAAGCTCAGCCTAACCATCGCCACAGAAATTGAACTTACCTTCAAAGAAATAACATCCAGCATCAACATAATGGAAGCCATACAATCAGCTCAAACTGTGAAGGTTCGGCCTCCATTATGAAAGTGAAACTACTCCAGAAATTCTTCAGCAGATGAGAAGCATGTCTGTACCTCAAAAAAGAGATTTCAGGCAAACCTATTGCAGTCCAATCTTGCCATTGCGTTTTGCCAAACACTTCTTACAGATGTGTAGTGCAAGAAGTAGACAAGTAGCAACTGCCCGGCAGCAATACATTGCTTACACAATCCTATTAATAGCACACTGAAGCTGATGGGACTTAGCATCAATTGAATTAAAGGTACAACATTGCTTTAATATACTTGTTTCTTCAACCAACTGCTGACATTTTTAATATATTCATTTATGAAATGTGAATGTCACTCCAGTAATCGCCAGGATGTTGATATTGGGGATTCAGTGATGGTAATGCCATTGAATGTCAAGGGGAAATGGTTAGATTCTTACTTGTTAGAGGTGGACTTTGTCTGGTTCACGTGTATCATAGAATCCCTACAGGGTGAAAGCAGGTCATTCAGCCCATTAAATCCACATTAACCACCCAAAGAGCACCCTGCCCAGACCTAGGCCCTATCCTATCCCTGCAAACCTGCATTCCCCATGGCTAATCCACCTAACTCAAACATCCCTGAAAAATTATCAACAATTTAGCAAGGCTAATCCATGTAACTGCACATCTTTGGACTGTGGGAGGAAACTGGAGCACCCGAAGGATACCCACACAGACATAATGTTACTTGCACTTGCTAGCACAACCCTACATATTGTCCAGGTCATGCTGCATTTGGACATGGACTGCTTCAATATCTGAGGAGTTCATGGCGCTGCTCAACATTGAGCAAGCATCAACTAACATCACCAGTTCTGACCCTATGGTGGAGGGAAGGTCATTGATAATGCAACCAGAAGACACTTGGGCCAAGAACACTGAATCTTGGGCTGAAGGAGATTGCAAAGACAGGGAGAGCTATGACAATAGGAATATTTGAAACCAAGGATGTGAACTTTACAATTAAAAGCATTGAGCTGATAGGTAAATGGAATAATGCAAGTTGTGATGATTAGCGTTTTGAATTAGCTGTAGTTTATGCAGGAAGCAAAGTGTAAGAGCTGGTATATTGGCAAAGTCAGGAATAATAAATCAAATAAGGCTCAAGAGAAAATCATTCACGGCTTAAAACTATCACCAAACTTTGTGAAATGTGTCAACCAACATAACATCCCAGTGGAGTGAATGATTTAAAAACTAATTGCAGGTTTTGATTTTGTAGGGTTGTAGGCAAGCATTCTCACCTTTGAATTACAGGGATAAAGGTTCAAATCCCACTTGAGAGCATAAGCACAATGAAATCGAGGGTGGCACAAGAGTACTGCATTGTCGGAAGGGCCATGTTTTAGATGACATGGCACATTATTTAGATTAGATTACTTACAGTGTGGAAACAGGCTCTTCGGCCCAACAAATCCACACCGACCCTCCAAAGAGCAACACACCCAGACCCATCCCCCTAATGCACGAAGCATTAGACATAAGATGGATGAGCTTGAGTCTCTTTTGGAAATTGGCAGATACGATATTGTGGGGATAACTGAGACGTAGCTTCAAGTGGACAGGGCCTGGGAAATGAATATTCGAGGATACAC
>NC_057711.1:15788129-15790507 GCF_004010195.1 Chiloscyllium plagiosum | reverse complement strand
CAGTAGGAAACATGTTTCCACTGATGGGTGAGTGCCGAATCAGAGGAGACAGCTTAAAAATACAGGGGTATACCATTTAGGACAGAGATGAGGAGAAGCTTCTTCACCCAGAGAGTGGTGGCTGTGTGGAATGCTCTGCCCCAGAGGGGAGTGGAGGCCCAGTCTCTGGATTCATTTAAGAAAGAGTTGGATAGAGCTCTCAAGGATAGTGGAATCAAGGGTTATGGAGATAAGGCAGGAACAGGATACTGATTAGGAATGATCAGCCATGATTATATTGAATGGCGGTGCAGGCTCGAAGGGCTGAATGGCCTACTCCTACACCTATTGTCTATTGTCTATTGTCTAAACCAAAGCATTTTATTCATGTTCATAAAACAAAAGCATTAATTTTCCATACAATGCTCATTGGAAATAGCTGATTGCTCCTCATATTGAATGGCGGTGCAGGCTCGAAGGGCTGAATGGCCTTCTCCTGCACCTATTGTCTACTGTCTATTTACCCCTTCACCTAATCTACAGGCAATTTAGCATGTCCAATTCACCTAACCTGCACATTTTTGGACAGTGGGAGGAAACCCACACAGACACGGGGGGAATGTGCAAACTCCAAACAGACAGTTGCCTAAGGCAGGAATTGAACCCGGGTCTCTGGCGCTGTGAAGCAGCAGTGCTAACCACTGTGCCACTGTGCTGCCCATATAGCTCTGTCTGCCTAGGTTGAAGTGTATGATCCCATGGAATGATTTCAAAGAAGAGCAGAGAGGTTGCTCCTAGTGTCCTGGACATTTCCAACATTACAATTATGACAGTCCGTCATTTGCTGCCAAGCTCTTTGGGATATCTGAAGCTTAGGAATTATGCTGTCTCAACGCAAGTCTCCGTCCAAGTGGTAAAATGGTACATTTGTGCCCAGGCCAATTTACTGTAAGAGTGCCCAAATCAGCCGTAATTGACACCTCATAGTAAAATAATGCTCCATATTCCAAAGCTAATTTCATTTGGGAGAACCTAAATATTAAAGGGAAAGGAACCGCCTGAGTACAGCTCAATACTGTCTCAGTCTGATTGAAATGATGCAGCTCACAGACCTGACCAGACTCCACATTTTCAGCACACATTTACATACAAACGCAAAGCTCAGGGCTTTTGGATATCCGCACTTCTGATTGCTTTTGTTTTCACATTTCAGGGTTATCTATCCCTTCCAGGCATTTATTGTTCAATTTCCTTTTAGTTCTGATAGTGTACTGACCTAAAAACCTTACATTCTTATAAAATTTTTTTCCAATGCACATACTTACCACTACAAGCAAGCACCCAGCTCCTCCCGAGACCCCAGGCTATGGCTTGGCGTAGTTGCCTGCATGGAGATAAGATTAGATTTCCTACAGTATGGAAACAGCTCCTTCAACCCAACAATCCACACCAACCCTCCAAAGAGTAACTCATCCAGACCCATTCCCCTACCCTATATTTTCTCCTGACTAATGCACCTGACACTATGAGCAATTTAATATGGTCAATTCACCCTAACCTGCACAACTTTGGATTGTGGGGGGAAACCCACGCAGACACACGGAGAATGTGCAAACTCCACACAGACAGTCAACAGAGGCAGGAATCGAACCCGGGTCCCTGGTGTTGTGAGGGAGCTGAGCCATTGTACCCCCTTTAATACCTGGACATTTCTCATTCCTTTTGGTTTTACTCCCTTGATTTCTGCTGGATGTTTTTTCATTCTGGTTTTATAATCAAGTATGTAACCAAGGTGGCACCAATTCCGTCGATGGAGGCAAGATGGCGCCGAAGAGTGGCAACTATCATTCCAGTGGCAGTAGCATGGTGAAGAGAACTCGCGCCTGGTCACCAGGCCCATGGCCCATGACAGAGCACAAAACAAGAAGGACTGCAAAGTTGGACACTTGCTTTATTTCTTAATTTTCCTGTCTTTATATTTTCGTTTTGGCTTATTTTTCTGTGTTTTAAGATGGCGCGATTGAGTGATGATACTATACAACTTTGTGGGCGGCACGGTGGCACAGTGGTTAGCACTGCTGCCACACAGCGCCAGAGACAGCAGTGCTAACCACTGCCAGAAGTGCTAACCACTTGCCAGAAGATTGGAGGCTAGCAAATGTGGTTCCCTTGTTCAAGAAGGGGAGTAGGGATAACCCTAGTAACTATAGGCCGGTGAGTCTCACTTCTGTTGTGGGCAAAATCTTAGAGAGAATTGTAAGGGATAGGATTTATGAACATCTGGATAGGAATAATGTGATCAAGGATAGTCAGCATGGTTTTGTGAAGGGCAGGTCGTGCCTCACAAACCTTATAGAATTCTTTGAGAAGGTGACTAAGGAGGTGAACGAGGGGAAAGC
>NC_057711.1:15774665-15787218 GCF_004010195.1 Chiloscyllium plagiosum | reverse complement strand
TTCCCGCCTCAGGCGACTGACTGTGTGGGAGTTGCACGTTCTTCCCGTGTCTGCGTGGGTTTCCTCCGGGTGCTCCGGTTTCCTCCCACAGTCCAAAGATGTGCAGGGTCAGGTGAATTGGCCATGCTAAATTGCCCGTAGTGTTAGGTAAGGGGTAAATGTAGAGGTATGGGTGGGTTACGCTTCGGCGGGTCGGTGTGGACTTCTTGGGCCGAAGGGCCTGTTTACATACTCTAATGTAACCTAATCTAATCTAAAAAAAAACTATGTAAAAAACTACAAGCTCACTTGTGTACCCAGCAATCAAAGCATCTCTGGTCTTGACAAGATCTTCTAATCAGGTTAAGTCAAGGAGGTTGGACCCTTTGATGCTGTACTGGCCCTTTGAAAGAAATGAAGGATGTGCATCATTCATGATACATTGTGCAAAGCAGGACTTGTAGCAACCTATTTGGGCATAGTTGGGGTCAGTTAGCTCAATTGGCTGGATAATTAATGTGTGGTGTAGAATATAAATTAACAACATGGGCTCGATTTCCATGCTGTCTGTGGCAAATCATGGAGGTCTCCCTCCTAAGTCTACCCTGTGCTTGTGTAGTAGTAATCTTCTAGCTATCCATAATCAATTGTCTCTCCCTAACAGAAAAGAATAACTCCACGTGTTTCATTCAATCCCACAAGTGTAATAGAGCACAGAGCTCACCAATTAATCTCATTCCTCTGCTCCATCACCATAATCTTGCCTATATTTCTGTTTCAAGGGTCAATTCCCTTTTGGGGGTTATCATCGAATCTGTTTGCACACCCCCATGTAGATACCCTAAAGAATGTTGGCAAAGTCATTTCCATTTGACCAGTGAGAAAATCTGTGCATTCTGACATCTTTAATTTTTACCACAAGCAGATGAATAATTCCTCCCAGGAAATGTGAATATTGAATCAACTGCACAATGATGTCACTTTTACATCTGAGTCAGAGACTTTTGAGATCAAAGTTCACTCAGGCCTTTGACCACAAAAAATGGGTGGACATTCCATTGGTGGACGGAATGCCTGAATGCAATACAGGAGCTGCTACCTTTTTGTTGCACCATTAAACTGAATTTACCTTTTCAGTTGGACATTAAAGATCCCAAAGCAATATTCAAAGTAAAACAGCAGAATTATTGCTGATTTCTGGTCAACATTTATCCACACATCAAGATAATGGTATGAGCAATGAATGCTGGCCAACCGGCGATGCTCACATCCCACAAATGAATTAAAGACAAACAAATAATTGGAAAGAATTATCTCACTATCATATCACCGATTGTGGTTTTTGCTCTGTTTATATGGGCAACAGCTTTTCTATATGGCAAAACCTCATACATAATTCATTGCCAATCGAGTGCTTTGGAACTGCCTCAGGTTGGGAGAGTTCAACATAAGTGTGAAGTCCTTATCTTTTGAATCTAAACCTTATAGAATTACATTTCAGTGCAGGGGTTTTAAAGATGTCAACCTTTGGGACAGGGTTTCTTATAGATTTGCCCTCCAAGTGTCTGTAACTAGGAACACATTCACAATCCATGGTGCAAGCTAAATGAGAGCCAAATGTCCAGGGAAACATTTCTCCTCCACCCAATATCGGGTTAAGTCTTCATTACTGTGAGTGGATTTTGTAGGATGTGTAATTGCTATCAGATTAACGCTAAAGAAACAAGGGTGATGCGAGAGAAAACATTTCTAGTTAGGATATGGAATACAATGCTTGGAAATGTGGTGGAGTCAGGCTAAATTGAGACATTAAAGGGGACGGAGCGTGATTGGAAGATTATTTGGATGGAAATGGTGTGCAGGGATATGGGGTAAATGCCAGAGATTAGCGCTAAGTCATAGAGCCAGTGCAGGCACAGTGGGGTCAAACAGCCTCTTTCTGACTGGGTGACCAGTGTGTGCAACAACATTGACCATTCGACGAAGAATTTAATAGGAATGGCTATTGGGCAGGAAAATGGCATTAAGGCTGAGGCTTATCAACCTTGATCTTTTTTGTATGGCAGAGCAGAGTCAAGGGCCTGCAATGCACAAGTTGGGTGGAACATTCTTCACTTTCCTGGATCGATCGGGATACAATAACACTGAGGAAGGTCAGCATCATACCAGATAAGGCAAACCACTTGCTTGGCATTCCATCCACACCTTAAACTTTAACTCCATCCAGTAGGAGTGTGTGTGAGGATGCACTGAAATAACTCATTCAACTCTCTTCGACATCACATCCCTATTCCATGATCTCTACCGCGTACAAAGACAAAGGCAGCAGACATGTGTGAATTCCACTACCTTCTTCTTCAACTCATGATCCAAATTTTGACCTATATCACTGTCTCTTAGTTATCACTGAATCAGTACTTAAACTCCCAATATAATGGCACCATGTATTTTCAGCACTATCTTCTTCATAGCTCATGATGATGGACATCCCCATCCTTACACTGAAATTCCACCTCAAAAAACAGGTTCTTTGGCCCAACAAGATGGGATGGAGTTTAAAAACAGGGAAGTTATGCTGCAGCTGTACAAGGTGCTGGTGAGGCCACACCAGGAGTACTGTGTACAGTTTTAGTCTCCTTACTCGAGAAAGGATGTATTGGCACTGGGGTGGGGTTGGGATGGGTGGCAGAGGAGGTTCACTAGTTTGGGTCCAGCTTTGAGATGGTTGGTTTATGAGGACAGATTGAGTAGACTAGGGCTATACTTATTGGAATTTAAAGGAATGGGGGGGGTCTTATAGAAACACATGAAATTATGAAGGGAATAGATAAGATAGAAGTAGACAGGATGTTTTAACTGGTGGGTGAAACTAGAACTAGTGGGCATAGCCTCAAAATAAGGAGGAGCAGATTTAGGACTGAGTAGAGGAGGAACTTCTTCATCCAAAGGGTGTGTGAGTCTGTGGAATTCCCTGCCCAGTGAAGCAGTCGAGGCTACCTCAATGCATGTTTTTACGGTTAAGGTAGATGGATTTTTGAACAGTAAAGGAATGAAGGGTTATTGTGAGCAGGCGGGTAAGTGGAGCTGAGTCCATGAAAGGATCAGCCATGATCTTATTGAATGGTGGACCAAGCACGAAGGGCCAGATGGCCTACCCTAGTTCTTATGTTCTTATAAAATAATGCTGGTCAACAAGCTTTAGCTCAGTAGTTACTTCGATTTCACTCAAATCCTTCTGGCCGCGAGTTCGCGTTCAGTTAACTACGGGCACTGCCCGGCGTTTTATTTCTTCGGTAACTTGGCTTGTTACCACACCGGGAAATCTACACACTTTTTGAACAACAAGACCCTCTGTCCACCCTACTTCACCTAAACCTATCAGTATATCCTTTTATGCTTGGGTCCTCATTTTGTTGTTTAACATCCTCATAAATGTGGAGTCGATAAAGTATGACGCTGGAAAAAGCATAGCAGGTCAGGCAGCATCTGAGGAGCAAGAGAGTCGACATTCCAGGCGTAACTCTTCATCAGGACTCATCATGGTCGGTTTATTGGCTCTGACTCTCCAGCATCTTCAGTCCTCACTACCTCCTAGTTCCTCATAAAGGTACCAATCATTACACAGGATGTCAGGCTCTTCACTTTAACCACCCTCTGTGGCAGTGAATGATTTGAAATCAGGTTCTCACAGGCTTCACCCAAACTCTTTATTGAATTTATTAGTGACCGTCTTATACACATTGTTCCTAAATTTAGAAGTGGTTAAAAGTGAAAGAGAAAATGAATTAGAAAGTAACCACCAGCATTTGGGCAAATTAATCACTCACCCAAAATGATAAGATAAATGGAGGTCTGAGCAGACTTTGTCCCTCACAAGGCGTGAACATGTTGAGATGACCAAAGAAATAGCATACGCAAACTGCTGGTTACGTTATATAATCAAGAGTAAACACTCACACAAACACAGCACAATCAAATCCTACACCATCCCCCCTTCCATCACATCCAACCCCTAACCCTCCCCCGAAGATATTCCTGATAATCAACAGCTATATTTGCTGAACTGCAGGTCCCCACGTCTTTGAGTGTTCCTCAGTAAAGCCGCACCAGCTGAAGGCCAGTGGTGTATGTTTTTTGGGGAGAGGAGGGGGGGAGCGGGGAACTGTACTGTGCAGGTGGTGGATACATCATCAGCTGTCAAAGACCTTGAATCTAAAGGAGCTCAGAAACACTATGAAGCAGTGTAGCTTGGGCAGGCTGCCAACTGGTTATGACTAGCAGCAGAATTCTCTGAGACATACTGGCATACACTAGCCCAGCAGCTCTAAAAGCCTAAGATTAAAAGGCTCGGGGAAGAATGTCCAAAGAATGGCTCACTCACATACATAAAGAGAAGACAATCCCTCTTTATCTCCACACCAGCAAAAATAGAAAGAAGAAAAAAATGCATTTCTGAAGGCCCTTTCTAGAACTAAGGCCATTAAAAAGTATTTTACAGAAAGTGAAGTACTCTTTGAAGCGCAGCTGCTGTTGTAATTCTGGAAATGTGGCAGCACACTTGTGCATAGCAAGCTCCCAGAAATACTAGTATAATAATGAGCATAAAATCTGATGTTGACTGAGGGATAAATATTGGCCTTGGCAAGAGGGAGCCCTCATCTGCGTTTCTTGGAATAGTAGCACATCGTCTACTCCTACTTCAAAGGGTAAGCAGACCTCTGTTTAGTATCACACTTGAAAGGTAGTAACCACCCTAGCTGCAGGAAGGCAAACATCTCAATCCTGGGATCTTGTGCAGGATACCTCACGGTAATATCTTTGGCTCCAGTTCACCCAACCATCTTCATCAATGACCTTCCAACCAAAATAAGAATAAGAGAGGGGGGGATTCTTGATGATAATTGTATAGAACCATTTGCAATCTTTCAGAGAGTGAAGTAGCCAATGGACACATGAAGGAAGATCTGGACTACATCTACACTCACAATTACAAGTAACATTTATGCCAAACTAATGCCAAACTAATACAGCAGAGGAAACTCTAAACATCATCTCTTGGTGTTCATTGGCATTCCATCACTTAAATCCCCTACTGGTGATATAAATACTGTGGCTACAAGAGCCAGTCAGAGGCTTAGAATTGTACAGTGAGAATTCACTTCCTGAAACTAAAGCCTGTCCACCATCTACAAGGTGACATCAGAAGTGAGATGAAATATGCTACACTTTTCTAAGCAGTTCCAATAACACTCATCATTATCCGGGACAAAGCAACCCATTTGGTGAATACCCCATTCGCTACTTTAACAATTCACTCACTACATTACAGTGAACAGGCATTGTAGTGTGCACCATCTACAAGATGAACTGCAACAACTCCAAAAGGCTCCTTCAACACAATTTCTAAACCAATGGCCTTTACCAGCTGGAAGAACAAGAACAACGAATGCAACAGGAAACAGGCAACAGGAAACAGGCAACAGGAAACTGCAGGTCAGCCAGTTTAATCTCAGCGGCAGGGAAACTATTAGAAGCAGGGACAGAATAAATCTGGGGAGAGGCAGGGATTAATGAAGAACAATCAGCATGGTTTTGTTATGGGGAGGTCATGTCTGATCAAATTGATTGAATTTTCTTTTGAAGATGTGACCAGAAGTCAATGCATTTGACATGGTCTACTTGGATTTCAGCAAGGCTTTTGATAAGGTCCGACATTGCAAAGGCAAGAGAGCATGGGATTTAAAGAAATTTGTTAACTGGATTCAGATTGGCTGAATGGTAAGAAGCAGAAGGTAATGGTTGAGGCTTGTTTGTGTTACTGGAAGTCTGTATCCAGTAGGATCCCACAAGGATAAGTGCTGGGGCCCTTGCTGTTTGTAGTATATGTAAATGATTTAAATATGAATATAGGAGCATTGTTAAGTAAGTTCGTGGATAATACGAAAATATTGGAGTGCTAAATAGTTAGGTGGATACTCTTAGGTTACAGGAGAATATAGATAGACTGGTTAGTGGCAAATGGAATTGAGACTGGATATATATGAGGTGATGCACTTGGGCAGGACAAACAAGGCAAGTGAGTTCATGACGAATGGGAAAAGCCTGGGGAAGCACCAAATAACAGGGGAGCCATGTGCATGTCCACTGGTCCCGTAAGGTAGAGAGACAAGTAGAAAAAGTAGTTCAGAAGGCATGTAGAATATTTACCTATATTAGTTGAGGCATAGAGTTTAAAAGCAGAGAAGTTGTGCTGGAAGTGTATAAAATATTTGTAAGGCCACAGCTGGAGTACTCTGTGCAGTTCTGGAATCTACATGATAGGAGGGATGTGATTGCACTGGAAAAGGTGTAGAGGAGATTTACCAGAATGATGCATGAGTTGGAGAGTTTCAGTTATGAAGACAGAATAGATAGACGAGGGTTGTTTTCCATGGAGCAGAGGAGACTGATGGGGAACATGGTTGAAATGTTTAACATTATGAGGTACATAGGTAGGATAGATGGGAAAGTTTTCCCCTTAGTGTAGCGATCAATGGCCAGGGGCATAAATGTAGGATAAGGGGTAGGATGTAAGAGGAGATGTGAGAAAAGAAATGTTTCATGCAAAGGATGATGGGAATCTGGAACTCACTGCTTCTCAGTGTGATCGTAATAGAAACCTTCATAACATTCAAGAAGTATTTAGATGAGCACTTGCTATGCCAAGGTATGATGTGGAGGTGCCGGTGTTGGACTGGGGTGGACAAAGTTGAAAATTGCACAACACCAGGTTATAGCCCAACAGGTTTATTTGAAGTACAAGCTTTCAGAGTGCTGCTCCTTCATCGGACAGCTAGTGGAGCAGGATCAGAGGACACAGAATTTATAACAAAGGGTCATATTGTCATACAACTGATGCGATATATTGAACAAACGAAGATTGCTGTTAAGGTTTTCATCTTTTAGAATGGGTTGCAGGTTTCGATTCATCAATATGTAAATCCCAGAATTTCTTTCAAGTCACATTCCCGAGATAATTTAAGATTTTATTTAAAAAGGTGACATCTCAGTTCAGACAATACATTAAAGGTGTGAGGTTAGAGTCTGTATGTATTCCAATCTTGAGTCAGACTGGTTCCATTTTCCAAAGTAGGAATTTATAAAATGTCACATGGATTGACTGTCTACAGATTGTGTGCATTTTGAACAAAATAGAATACATCTGCAAATACAATTCAGCAAATGTAAATTCATCCCATTCGACTTATATGTATGTGTGCACGCATGTGAGGGAGAGAGAGAAAGTCAGTGAGGGAGTGTAGGTGTGTGCATGTGAGAGAGAGAGGGAGAGTGTGTGTGTGCGTGCTTGATAGAGTATGTCTGAGCTGAAATTCTTTGTCCTATGATCCTGCTCCACTAGCTACCTGATGAAGGAGCAGCTCCAAAAGCTTGTACTTCCAAATAAACCTGTTGGACTATAACCTGCTGTTGTGCTATTTTTAACTTATTGAAAATGGGATTCAAATAGTTAAATGGCTGATTTTAACCAATGCATTCTCAATGGGCTGAAGGGCATTTTTCTGTACTGTAGACCTCTATGACTCCACAAAATGCCTGGGAGCACCATCACCTGAAAGTTCCTTTAAGACACACACGATCATACCATGGAAATATATTGCTGTACCTTCACTGCTAACTTTGAAATAATTCTGAATTTACATCTCAGGTCAGTCTGCCAGTAGTATATGAATGCATCATATACGGGTCACATCAGTAGAACATGACACAGAAAATCTGATCAGCTAAATGTGGATTTTTTTTGTGATTCCTCCAGTTAGATTGGAAGAGGTAAACCAAATGGCACACCATCTAGTGGCCACATTCAGCACTGCATTATGTCACGGAGAGCAGTTCATAGTAAAAGTGACAAAATAGATTTTCATTTTTGGAAGACAGCAGGAATAAGGCATTCGTAAAAGTAAAAGGGCGGCAGATTCTGGAAATCTGAAATGAAAACAGCAAGTGCCCCAAAACCTTAGTAAGGCTGGCAGCACTGTGAAGAGTGTAACAGATTTAGTATTAAACCTCAATGATCTTTGGTCAGTCCTGGAAATATTACCCAGCTGTAGCAGGTTGAAAGCAACTGCAAAGGTAGGGGAAAAGATGGACAGGTGAGAAGAGAAGGGAATTTCTGTGATAGAATGGAAGGTAGGAGAGTTTAAGTCACAGTGTCATAGAGATGTACATCATAGAAACAGATCCTTCTATCCAACCAGTCTATGACACTCAGATATCTTAAACTAATCTAGTCCCATTTTGCCAGCATTTCGACAATAACCCTCCAAACTCTTCCTATTCATATACCCATCCAAATGCCTTTTAAATATTGTTATTTTACCAGCCTCCACCACTGCCTCTGACAGTCTGTGCCATACACGCACCACCCGCTACATGGAAAAGTTGCCCCTTGAACCCTGTTTAAGTCTTTCCCCTCTTGCCTTAAACGTATGGCCTCTAGTTTTCAACTCCCTGACCCTGGGGAAAAGAGCATGACTATTCACCCAATCCATGCCCTTCATGATTTTACAAACCTTTGTAAGTGAGGAAAACTACCATAGTCAGGGCAGAAGGAGATGGTAATGGGACAATAAAGAAACAAATGTAAGTCTAGAGAAGATGTGACTTACAAGCCTAATCCTATCGTAGCCAAGACCAGTATCTGCAAAACCTAAATAAAAATAGATGCACAAGTTATTACCTAAAGGGTGGCATGGTGGCTCAGTGGTTAGCACTGCTGCCTCACAGTACGAGGGACCTGGCTTCGATTCCTGCCTTGGGTGACTGTCTGTGTGGCGTTTGCCCGTTCTCCCTGTGACGGCATGGGTTTCCTTCAGGTACTCTAGTTTCCTCCCACAATCCAAAGATGTGCAGATTAGGTGAATTGGCCATGGTAAATTGCCCGTAGCGGTAGGGGAATGGATCTAGGTGGGTTGCTCTTTGGAAGGTCAGTGTGGATTTGTTGAGCCGAAGGGCCTGTTTCCATAAAGTAGGGAATCTAATCTAAAATGTTTGAATTCAATGTGGAAATAACATGTTTACCCTTTCACCAAAAGAAAGTATTTTGGTAATATAACAGACAGCCAACTATTTCACTTTGCTGGTGATGGAAAGATTGGTGGTGTGGTAGTTAGTGTACCTGGGAGCTTAACATTGCAATGACACAAAGGTACATGCAGTGAGTAGTTGTAAATGTATTTCAAGTCAGGTAACTGCGAGGTCATCCATTTTTAATTAATAAAAAACATATTTAGATTTATTAACTGGCAAAAAAACTAAGAAGGCCCAAAGATTTTTCAGTGTGGATTTATATGGATCACTATTATGTTGTGGTTGAGTATAAAATTAAAATGGCAAATAAAATATTAAGCTTTATAGTGAGGGGATTTCAATATAAAGGAGTTGGATTTTTGCAATGGTGAATCGAAGTTCTGAACGTACCATATCTGAGGTGCTGGGCAGTACTGGGTTTAAATTTTTGAAAGGATGGTTTGTCCTCAGACCTAGATCAATCATGGTCCACCATGATGTTACCAGGACTGCAAGGGTCAAACTATGAAAATAGGGCATGTCTTCCCTGGAATAGAGATTGGATGAATTGTGTTTTGAAAATAAATTATGGGATTGATATGGAGAAATCTTTTTTTTCTCTGGTGAGAGAGCAATAGACTCATGCATAAATAATAAGAATTTAGGAAATACTATCTGTCACAATGGAGATAGAAACTCAACATAAAAAGTGGCTGTAAGCTCAATGAATAATGATAAATCAATCATGGACAATTAAGAGGTGATGCATTTTGGGAGGTCTAATAGGGAAGGAGGCACACAACGGTAAGTCCTTCGGGAGTACTGTGGAACAAGGGAACATTGGTGTACAAGTCCATCGATCCCTAAAGATGTCAGTACAGGTAGACAGGGTGGTGAAGAAGGTGCACAGGATGCTTGTTATCATTAGCCAGAGTATAGAATATAGGAGCAAGGAAGTCATGTTACAACTTTATAAAACATTGATTAGGCCACAGATGGAATACTAGATTAGATTAGATTCTAATCTAAAATCTAATCTGTGTGGAAACAGGCCCTTTGGCCCAACAAGTCTACACCGCCCCTCCGAAGAGAAACCCACCTGAACCCATTCCCCTACCCTATATTTACCTCTGACTAACGCACCTAACATTGTGGGCAATTTAGCAATTCACCTGACCTGCACATCTTTGGATTGTAGGAGGAAACCGGAGCACCCAGAGGAAACCCACGTAGACACAGGGAGAATGTGAAAACTCCACACAGACAGGCGGGAATCGAACCTAGGACCCTGGTGCTGTGAGCCACTGTGTCACCCACTTATTATGCTCCCTTCTTCCAAGTTTAATAATTCAATTTAACTTCCACCAGTTCCCATGGTGGGATTTGAACCTGTATTCCCAAAGCAAATGCTTGGTACACAGGATTACTAGCCTGGTGACATTACCACTATGTCACCATCTCCCCAAGAAGGTCTGGTTTGCAGATCTGGTCGCCACACTATGGCAAGGACATGACTGTACTGGAGAGAATGCAGAGGAGATTCACCAGGGTGTTACCTAGGATGGAAAGTCTCAGTTACAAGAAGAGACTGGATAAGCTGGGTTTGCTTTCTTTGAAGCAGAGGAGGCTGTGGGAAGTGGGGGGATATGATTGAGGTGTACAAAATTATGAGAGGTATAGACAGAGTAGATTGTGAGAATCTCCTCTCCATGGCAGTGTAAGACAAGACGGCATAAATTTAACATGAGGAGCAAATGGTTTAGAGATCTGAGGATTTTATTTTTCACCCAGAGGGTAATAGATATATAAAATGTGCTGCCTGAGAGGGTGTCCCAGATACCCTTGCAACATGTAAGAAGCAGCTGGATGAGTACTTAAAATGTCAGGGCATAGACCTGTTTTTGTGCTGCATGCTTCTATGGCTCTATGGTAGACAACTCTATCGATTGATTTATTGGTTATCTCATGTACCAAGATACATTTAAAAATGCAGTTTTGCATACTATACAGGCAAATCATACCATACAAAGTGCAGGGTAGCAGAACAGAGTGCAGAATATAGTGTTACAGCTGCAGAGAAAGTGCAGGGAGAGAGAGATCAGAATCAACATTTGAGAGGTCTATTCAAAAGTCTGATAACAGTGAGGAGAAAGCTGTTCTTGAATCTGTTCATCCATGTATTCAAAATTTTATATTTTCATAATTCCATTTAAGGATATAGAAGAAAGAAACATAAGTGGAGTGAGGATTCAGATCCAATGCTTGTAGATGGATATAAATGGTGATATTTAACTTCAATCCAGGACACTAACACATTGAACAAACAATTAGATTTATTTTATGCCTCTATATTAAATCACTCACTCACAATCATTCCAGAAACCTTGATTAGGTTATGCATGTGATTAAGGTAAAATATATTGATTATTTATAACACTGACTAATCAAATGTGTTAATGTGGAAGCTTGAACAATAGTTTTAAATCATGATGAAAGCATATGGAGTTTAGACAAAAGGCACTGGAAATTCCAGCAGCTCCTACAAAATTAAGATTAGTGGACAATGAGACTAACAAGTGTAATCAGGTTGGTTCAATGGAATGAATAGCAACTTCTCCAAAATGAACAATGTATTTGTGGAAGTGAACAGTGTTCTGTGCAGCATGAATAAAGTAGTTCTCCAAAGAATAGTAAAGTACTCGAAATGTTAACACTGTTTCTCTTGCCACAGATGCTGTCATATCTGCTGAGTTTGTCCAGCACTTTCTGTGCTTATTTATGTGTAAGACTATGTTCACTGGTCACATAGATACATTTTCAACTTGAAATCATAACTGAAACAAATTAAATTAGTCTTGCAACAGTCAGAGCATAGTTTGGGCCAAATTAACTCTGACTGATGGTCCAAAAAAGGTTTTAAAAGTGCATTTCATACACAGTTTTGCACAGACATAATAGGAGATCCTACAGGTGAATATATATTATGAAAAGCCAAGAGATTCTCTAAAAGAAAACCCGAGAGAAAGAAAAAGCATGTTGCATTGACTGTGGCCAAAGCTTGAATGTAAAGCACAACAAAGAGCAGTAAAGTCATTACTTAAAGCCTATTCAGTATAACTTTACTTTCTAAAAAACATTTTGGAAACTGGTATCCAAGTAATCTGTTGAGTACATTGGTTTTTGTCTTGTAGTCTTTGTCAGATAAAGAGTTACGGACTAAGCATGTTGAAAAACGGACATCAACTGAACGATCCAATTCTATTTCCATATTAGGAATCCGCCATACACTAAAAATCGACCATCTTAAAAAAAATTGCAGATTTGATTTGCTTTCTCATGCCCGCACAATCCTAATTCAGATTTTGTGTTCAGTCTTTTTTCATCAGGATGATCACCTTATTGGGATTGCATTATAGACCCTCTAATAGTCAGTGGGAAATTGAGAAATTTGTAAGGAGATTTCAAATATCTGTAAGAATAATAGGGTGGTTATGGTAGGGGATTTTAA
>NC_057711.1:15763711-15773856 GCF_004010195.1 Chiloscyllium plagiosum | reverse complement strand
TTTAGATGGAGAGGAATTTGTTAAGTGTGTGCAAGAAATTTTTCTGATTCAGTATGCGGATGAACCTACTAGAGAAGTTGCAAAACTTGACCAACTCTTGGGAAATAAGGCAGGGCAGGTGACTGAGGTGTCAGTGGGGGAGCACTTTGGGGCCAGCAGCCATAATTCTTTGGGCTTTAAAATAGAGATGGAAAAGGATAGATCTAAAAGTTGATGAATTGCTCAACCTCCTTCCGTAATTACACTGGCACCATTCCCGGAATGTCGATTTTCCTGCTCCTTGGATGCTGTCTGAACTGCTGTGCTTTTCCAACACCATTCTAATCCAGAGACAGTATATTCCTGTTAGGATGAAAGGAAAGGCTAGTTGGTGTTGGGAATGCTGGTTCAGAAAAACAAGGAAGCATATGTTGGATAGAGACAGGAAAAATTGAGTAAATACTTAGAATAGTATAACAGGAGTAGGAGTATACTTAAGAGGGATATCAGGAGGGCAAAAAGAGGACATGATATAGCTTTGGCAAATAGTGTTAAGGTGAATCCAAAGGGATTTTATAAATATATTAAGGACAAAAAGGTAACTCGGGAGAGAATAGGGCCCCTCAAAGATCAGCAAGACAGCTGATGTGTGGAGCTGCAGGAAATGGGGGAGATACTGAACAAGTATTTTGCATTAATGTTTACAGTGGAAAAGGACATGGGAAGTATTGAAGGTGGGGAAATAGACGGTGACATCTTGAAAAATATCTATATTACAGAGGAGGAGGTGCTGGGTGCCTTGAAATGCATAAAAGTGGATAAATCTCCGGGATCTGATCAGGTGTACCCTAGAACTCTGTGGGAAGCTAGGGAAGTGATTGCTGGGCCCCTTGCTGAGATATTTGTATCTTTGATAGTCACAGGTGAGGTGCCGGAAGACTGGCTAACGTGGTGCCACTATTTAAGAAAGGTAGTAAGGACAAGCCAGGAAACTATGACCAGTGAGCCTGGCATTGGTGGTGAGCAAGTTGTTGGAGGCAATCCTGAGGAACAGGGTTTACATGTATTTGGAAAGACAAGGGCTGATTAGCAATAGTCAACATGGCTTTGTACATACAAAATCATTTCTCACAAACTTGATTGAATTTTTTGAAGAAGTAGCAAAGAGGATTGTTGAGGGCAGAGCAGTAGACCTGATCTTTATGGACTTCAGTAAGGTTCAGTAAGTTCAACAAGATTCCTCATAGGAAAATGGTTAGCAAGGTTAGATCTCATGGAATACAGGGAAAACTGGCCATTGGATACAGAATTGGCTCGAAAGTAGAAGATAGAGGGTGGTAGTGGAATGTTGTTTTTCAGACTGGAGGCCTTTGACTAGTGGTGTACCACAAAAATTGGTGCTGGGTCCATTGCTTTTCATCATTTAAATAAATGACCTGGATGTGATCATAGGAGGTATAGTTAGTAAGTTTGCAGATGACACCAAAATTGGAGGTGTAGTGGACAGCAAAGGAGGCTACCTCAGATTACAATGGGATCTTGATCAGATGGGCCAATGGGCTGAGGAGTGGCGTTTAATTTAGATAAATGTGAGGTGCTCCATTTTGGAAAAACACTCAGAGCAGGACTTATACATTTAATGGTAAGATCCAAGGGAGTGTTGCTGAACAAGGAGACCTTGGAGTGCAGGCTCATAGTTCCTTGAAAGTGGAGTCGCAGGTAGATAGGAGAGTGAAGAGGCATTTAGTATGCTTTATTTTATTGGTCAAAGTATTGAGTATAAGAGTTGGGAGGTCTATACAGGACATTGGTTATGCCACATTTGGAATATTGCATGCAATTCTGGCCTCCTTCCTATCAGAAAGATGTTGTGAAACTTGAAAGGGTTCAGAAAAGATTTACAAGGATATTGCCAGGGTTGGAGGATTTGAGCCATAGGAAAATGTTCAATTGGCAGGGGTTGTTTTCCCTGGAGCATCAGAGGCTGAGGGGTGACCTTATAGAGGTTTATAAAATCATGAAGGGCATGGATAGGATAAACAGACAAGGTATTTTCCCTGGCGTGGGGGAGTTCAGAACTAGAGGGCATAGGTTTAGGGTGAGGGGGGAAAGATATAAAAGGACCTAAGTGGCAACCTTTACACATAAAGGGTGATATGTGTATGGAATGAGCTGCCAGAGGAGGTGGTGTGGGCTGGTACAAGTACAGCATTTAAAAGGCTTCCAAATAGGTAAATGAATAGGAAGTTATAGAGGAATATGGGCCAAGTACTGGCAAATGGGTCTAGATTAGGTTAGGATATCTGGTTGGCATGGACGAGTTAGACAGAAAGGTCTGTTTCCATGCTGTACATCCCTATGACTCTATGACTCTATCACTGAGTCAAAATTCTGTAACTCGCTGCCCAACAGAACATGGAGATGCCTTCACAATGTAGATTGCAGTGGTTCAAGATGAAGGCCTATCACCTTTTCCTCAAAGGAAACAAGAAATGGATAATAAATGCTGGCTTTGCTAATGAGACCCTCATCTGAGAACTAATTCATGAAAAAAGAATGCAAGTATTTAAGCAAAAGGTAGAGATTGCCTGCAGACTTCACTGACACCTGGTTAGAATCCCTTCCAGTTTATTGCCTCCATATAGCTATTTCCTTCAAATTAAGAACTTGGCTTTACACTAAAGGTTTCATACAGACTGCAGTGTTGTGCAACACACCACGTAATGCAATTCATTATGAAATAGAATATGCTTTATGTGGTCTGGCATCGTGCAATGCATGAAGTCAGCCAGATCAAGTAGCTCCATTCACAAACTTCCATGCCCCTGGGTCAGCAGAACTGCCATGCAAAGTGAAAAATTGCACCCTTCATAATCATTAAATGTAGCTCCAATTCATTGTGTCACTTAACCAGGAACCACTGACCAGTGTTGATCCACCAGCTTGCTGATAATTGTAAGGTGTGAGTTATACAAAGCCACGAGGTTGCAGAGTGTGTTATAGTGTGGCTGCTGCTGATGATCCACAGCACCTCATGGATGCCCCTCATGAACTACTAAATCTGGATGTAGGTTTGCTCGCTGAGCTGGAAGGTTCATTTCCAGACGTTTTGTTAACCTGCTAGGTAACATCTGGTTGAAATCATTCTTCTGGGAATTCTCATGCATGTCTTTGTTTGCCTTGTCCTAGGACATGCATGAGAATTCCTAGACGCATGGCATTCCAACTGAAACTCTATCAACAAACACATCGAGTTAGATCCCATCTACCACCCCCTGAGAAAAGAAACAGAAAGTTACTTCACCACCGGAAATAACATCACCACAGGAAATGACATCACCAACCCAAAGAAACCCAAATATATAAATAGAAAGCAGCAATTTTCAGCATTCTTTGCCTGAGGCCCACTGAAGATGTTACCTAGTAGGGTAACGAAACATCTGGAAATGAACCTTCCAGCTCAGCGAGCAAACCTACATCCAAAACCTCAACCTGAGCTACAAATCTTCTCAAAACATACTGCTACTAAATCTGTTTGAAGCCTGTTCCATTTATCATGCTGATAACGCCGCACAACATGGCAGAAGTACACTTCATGTGAAATTTACCGAGATTCCTTAGACAGCAGCTTCCAAACTACATGGGAACATCACCAACTGCAAGTTCACCTCCAAGTCACTCACTTATCTTGACTTAGAAATATATCACCATTCCTTCACTGTCACTGGGCCAGAACCCTGAAATTCCCTCCCTAAACTTGCTGTGGGTCAGCCGAGAGAGCTTTAACCGTGGTGGTTCAAGAAGGCAGCTCACTACCATTTTCTCAAGGGCAAATTTCTCAAGGAACATAAGCAAGATGGCGACAGAGTAGGACTCCTGATTGGAGCTCATCCATTCCGACTGCTTTCTTTCTTCTAATTTCTACATTTCTCGCATTTTTCTTTCTTTCTTTTAGTTCTTTATGTTTTTTTTCTTTCTCTACTCACCTTCTGGTGGGAGCCCAGTCAGGTATGCAGTGGCTAGAGGCTTTAACGATCAGCCATGAGGCAGTTGGTGTGCCTGGCCGGAGCTCTGGTGGTCAGAGGCATCCCAGCTTCGTCGATGTCCAGCGCGGTGCCAGAGCGGGACTCTGCAGCAAGGCAGCCAACATGGAAACGGAGCCTGGCAACAACAGGAGCCCAACGTGAGCCCAGATGGCAGCAACTGATGGCAGCAGCAGAGCCAAGCCTGGTGTGCCCAGTGGAGGTTGGTAGTGCTGGTCGGCAGTGAAGGGCAGCTGGCAAGCATGGGCAGGTCTTAGCCTGGTGAAGTTGAAAGTGCGCCCTGTTGGGGAAAGCCCAGCTTAGAGCATCCACAGACCCATGGCTTGAAAAAGGACTGTAATGTTTGACTTTTTAACTTTACTTCTTTATTTTTCCCCTTTTATACTGTAGTGCTGAACTTTTTAACCTATTTATTTACTTTCCTGTAACTAAGCTTTGTACCTCAGTACTTTGTATCTAAGATATCACCATGTGTGGTGGCATTATACACCATTCACTGTACTCTTGTACCCCGTACTTGCATCCACGTGACAATAAAACCTAACATTAAATGTAACTGGTTATGGACAGCAAATACCAGTTATTATGTGATAAATGGTTGTGGGGGCTTGCTGTGCATAAATTGGGTGCTAGTTTTCCTACATTACAACAATGGGAAGCCATGAAAAGTAACCTGATCATTTCCGTGACAGAGCAGGAGCCTGTTCGGACAACAAATTTGAAAACTGTTTTTTTTCTCACTCTTTTCACATGAAGTTCAGAAACTGAGTTACCGAATCACTCCTGCAACCCATTGTGACAGCTCAATCACTTCTTGATTACTCCCAAATTTTACTATGATTTCCATATCTCTCATTTTATCAATTTAGTTTAGTAAGTGACTTAATGAGTGTATTTTATTCTTGCACAAATTAACCAATTATAGCAATTAAAAGATTATTTAGATAGTAAATTTCAGAAAGTTTATGAATAGGGAGGGTTTAGAGGGACGTGGGTCACATGTTGGCAAATGGGAATAGATTAATTTAGGATATCTAATCAACATGGACGGGTTGTACATCTCTAAGACCCTAAGTACTGAACAACACAGAAAAGTAATTCTTACAATTTCATCATTTGGTTAAACCATAACAATTGCTGGACATACCCCACTTCTGGAGACAGACAAACTGTCAGAGCTGAGATAGACGATATTTCCAAATCAAAATCCATTCAGAGATATTATTACACACCTCTAGAGCTTGAGTCTGGGTGCCCTGACTCAGAGGTAGAGAAACTACCATTGCACCATAAGAGCCCTTAAAGCTGAGTCATATAGAATCCCTACAGTATGGAAACAGACCCTTCGGCCCAACAAGTTGACACCGACCATCTGAAGAGTAACCCACCCTATTCCCCTACATTTACCCCTGGCTAATGCACGTAACCTATACACCCCTGAACACTATGGGCAATTTAGCATGGCTAATTCACCTAAACTGCATACCTTTGGATTATGGGAGGAAACCCCACAGACACAGGAAGAATGTGCAAGCTCCACACAGTTAACCAAGCATGGAATTAAACCTGGGTCAGTGGCACGGTGAGGCAGCAGTGCTAACCACTGAGCCACCATACCACCCCCTTTTTTCTCGGTGCAAACTTAAACACCTCCACCCCTTCTCCACTGCACCCCACCCCCCACCCCCAACGGCACAACCGCATACATCTTCCTTCCTCTTCCCCAGTAGATTTCTCGTCATTAAGAGAGTCTATGGTTATGGGAAAAAGACAGAAAAGTGAAGTTTAGGATTATCAGAAATCTATATATCTCAGCTTTAAGGGCTCTTATAGTGCAGTGGTATGTCCCTCCCTCTGAGTCAGGATACCTAGGCTCAAGTCCCATCTGCTCTAGAGGTGTGTAATAATATCTCGGAATGGGTTGATTTGAGGAAGAGGCAGGAGTTGAGGATTATAAGATCAGCCACAATCTCATTGAATGATGGAGCAGACTCGATGGGCTGAATGGCCTACTTCTGTTCCTATGTCTTACAGTCTGTTGGCCTTGGAATTCCCTCCTCGAGGGGTTTCAGCACTCTGGCAAAGAAACATTATGGAGCCCTGTCAGAATCAGGCTTTTATCTAATTTCATAAATGGTTCCAATTGTTGCTCAGTTCAATTGATTAATGTTTGGTCACAGTGACCATCACAGTATCTTTGATGAGAGTGCATTGAAACTTATCACACTGTCTTGAATGTTATTTTAAACTATTCCTCTCTTGTGACTGAATTTTTTGTGCATTCTGAGTGAAATTTAAACAACGCTGCACTTTGTGACACGATAAATTCCTGACACAATTTACAATGCTGGATAATTTCCTCAGCCAGTCATACCTAACAATGCACTAACTGAACGGCATTAATTTTCTTCAAATAATTCATCTTCTGTGACTATCCAATATTTGCTGGTGAAGTGATCCTGCCAGACTTGATTGGAAGACTCTGTTTCACTGTCATACTGATGATCTAAATGATGGCATGGTAGCTCAATGGTTGCCTCACAGTAGCAGGGTTCCAGGTTCAATTCCACCCTCAAGCAACTGTTTATGTGGAGGTTGTACACACTCCCCATATCTGTGGGGATTCCTTGGGGTGCTCTGGTTTCCTCCCACAGTCCATAGATGTGCAGACTAGGTGGATTAGCCACATGAAATGGGGAGCTACAGGATTGGAGGGTGGGATGCTTTTCAGGGAATTGGTGTGGATTTGATGGGCCGAATGGCCTGCTTTCACATTATGGGGATTCTACGACTCCTCTTGGTTGCATCTAACCATGATCAGGCACTTAAACGTTGATGGAGAAAATTGCTACAGACACTGGAATCTGTACTGGAAAGAAGATTTTGGAAATCACAACAGGTCAGGCAGCATCCGTGGAGAGAGAGCAAGCTAACATTTTGAGTCTAGCTGACTATTCATCAGATCTCTAATGAAGTCATCTGGAAGAGTCATCTTGACTCGAAACATTAGCTTTCTCTCTCTTTCTCCACAGATGCTGCCTGACCCGCTGTGAGTTCCAGCATTTTTTGTTTCCACTTTAACAATAACCTTCCCTCCATCATTAGGTCAGAAGTCCTGATCTTACTGCATTTGTTGATGACTGCACAGATGCTGAAGCAGTCCATAACAAAATGCAGTAAGATCAGGACTATATTCGGACTTAGGCTGGCAAGTGCCAAATAACATAAGTACCTCTCAAGTGACAAGCACTCTCCAAAAAGAAACAACTAAGCACCTCACCTTGACACTCAAAGAGTACTGGAATCAGTGAGACCCCACTATCCATACCCTAAGGGTTACGATTGACCAGAAACTGAACTCGCCGTACGTATATGTATCCTGTGACTGCAATAAAAAACAAAGGTGTGTAGTCCCAGAAGGCTGCTCTCATTATTAGAGTGGTGCTGGAAAAGCACAGCAGGTCAGCAGTATCCGAGGAGCAGGAAAATCAACGTTTCGGGCAAAAAAAACCTTCATCAGGAATTCAGACTTGTGCCCGAAACATTGATTCTCCTGCTCCTTGATTGCTGCCTGACCTGCTGTGCTTTTCCAACACCACTTTAATTTTGACTCTAATCTCCAGCATCTGCAGTACCCACTTTTGCCTGCTCTCTCATTATGACTGGTGGTGAGTTTAACCTGAGGGTCTCTACATCTTAGACAAGGGAAGAATTTGAGAAGGAGAATCCTTCATGGTAACCTCAGCCATTGTGGGAATTAAACCCACACTGCGTTGCAAAGCAGCAGTGAAGCCAACTGAGCTAACCAATCTCTGCTGTGACTATCAGAACAGGTCAGAGGCTAGGAATTCTACTATGTGCAGCTCATCCTCTGACCCCTGAAAGCCTCTCCACCATCTATATTCAGCACAAGTCAAGAGTGTGATGGATTACACACACCCTCCCCACCTGCCTGGATGGGTGCAACTCCAACAACACTCCAGAGACTAAGATACCCTCTATGAGGTTAGAGCACCCAGCCTCACCTCAGCCAAAAGCCCCAATGTGGGTGTCCCGACATCACATGTACTGTAATAGTTTAAGAAGGTAGCTCATCTTTTCAAGAGCAGTTAGGGATAGAATAACAACTGATGTTCTTTCGGTTCCAAATGCCATGAAAGATTTTTGTTTTGGCGAGATGGATTTATTTCCAGGGGCGCCGGTGTTTTCAGTGATCCCCTTCCACCTATGATCAAGTTAGCTGGCTTCCCAAATGTGTTTCTCCTGACAGTGATTCAAACAGGTGGATGAGGGTATAGCGGTTCATGTGGTGTATATGGATTTCAGTAAAGTGTTTGATAGGGTTCCCCATGGTAGGCTATTGCAGAAAACACGGAGGCATGGGATTGAGGGTGATTTAATGGTTTGGATTAAAGATTGGCTAGCTGAAAGAAGACAGAGGGTGGTGGTTGATGGGAAATGTTCATCCTGGAGTTCAGTTGCTAGTGATGTACTGCAAAGATCTGTTTTGGGACCACTGCTCTTTATCATTTTTATAAACAACCTAGATGAGGGCGTTGAAGAATGGATTAGTAAATATGTGGATGAAAATAAAGTTAGTGGAGTTGTAGACCGTGCAAAGGATGTTGCAGGCTACAGACAGATATAGATAAGCTGTAGAGCTGGGCTGAGAGGTGGCAATGGAGTTTAATGTTGAAATGTGTGAGGTGATTCACTTTGGAAGGAGTAACAGGAATGCAGAATACTGGGCTAATGGTAAGACTCTCGGTAGCGTGGATGAGTAGAGAGATCTTGGTGTCCATGTACATCGATCACTGAAAGTTGCCACCTAGGTTGATAGGCTTGTTAGGGAGGCATACGGTGTGTTAGCTTTTATTTGTAGAGGGATTGCGTTTCGGAGCCACGAGGTCATACTACAGCTGTACAAAACTCTAGTGCGGCCACACTTGGAGTATCACGTACAGTTCTGGTCACCATGTTATAGAAAGGACGTGGAAACATTGGAAAGGGTGCAGAGGAGATTTACTGGGACGTTGCCTGGTATGGAGGGAAAGTCTTACGAGGAAAGGCTGAGGGACTTGAGGCTGTTTTCGTTAGAGAGAAGAAGGTTAAGAGCTGACTTAATAGAGAAGTACAAGATAATCAGAGAGTTAGATAGGGTGGACAGGGAAAACCTTTTCCTGCAGATGGTGGTGACTAGCACTAGGGGACATAGCTTTAAATTGAGGGGTGATAGATATAGGACAGATGTCAGAGGTAGGTTCTTTACTCAGAGAGTAATAAGGGCATGGAATGCCCTGAGTGTGACAGGAGGAGACTCGCCAACTTTAAGGGCATTTAAATGGGCATTGGATAACTATATGGATGATCATGGAATAGTGTAGCGTAGACGCGCTTCAGATCGGTTTCACAGTCTGTGGTGCGCTGTATTGTTCTCTGTTCTGTGATTCCAGTCTTTGCTTAGAGTTGTCTCGGGGCTGATCGGACAGTGAGTGATTCAGTCGCTGCACAGTAGAAGTGAAAGCAGATTCTGTGTCGCAAAGATAGGGAGGTGGGACTGTGCAATTGTCCCCGACTGCAGGGAGAGAGGGGTTGAAATGTGTTTTGTTTCTGGAGGGTTGATTGTGACCTTCGCTGACGTACTCCACGTGATATAAACATTGAAGCGAGATCAGGAAAGGACACACACGGTGTGCGGCACAGAGACACAGAGGGAGAAGTTGGTGAAGTTTGCACAGGGACAGCTTGCTTGCAGAGTGTAGGGCAGGCTGTCAGTGAGCAGCCTGAGAGCTCGGTGCTGGGCTCCCGGAGCTGACACATCTCCCATGGATCTGACCGGCAAAGTCGCGCTGGTGACTGGAGCAGCTCAGGGCATCGGCAGATCGTTCAGCGAGGCGCTGCTGAGACATGGAGCGAAGGTAGAAGCTGTGTACCGCTCCGAGCCACCGCAGCTGCTCACCCTTCATGCCTTTACCAGGTTCAAGCTGACTGTTTTTACTCACTCTCTCTGTTTCTTCCTCCCACTCCCCGCTGCCTCTCCTCTGATCACCTTTCCTCTTACACGCACCCGCACCGCCCCCCCCCCCGACTCTCCTACTTTCACCCCTTCTCTCCCCCAACTTC
>NC_057711.1:15746241-15763071 GCF_004010195.1 Chiloscyllium plagiosum | reverse complement strand
GTCTTCCCCCTTTTCTCTCTCTTCCCCCTCTCTGTCTTCCCTCTTTCTCTCTCTTCTCTCTCTATCTTCCCCCTTTTCTCTCTCTTTCCCTCTCTCTGTCTTACCCCTTTTCTCTCTCTTACTCCTTCTCTCTATGACTAGGTGGCTCTGCTGGATTTGAATATGAGCGCTGGGGAAGCCTGTAAGAAGGCATTGGACGGGGAATTTGATGCTGCCAGCAGTTTATTCATCGCATGCGACGTGGGAGCAGAGGAAGAATTAAAATGTAGGTGGCTCAGTACCAAGGCTTGTCCTCCTTCAGAGTTGTGCTAATTGTAATCGGACCTGAAGCAGTTTATGTTTGTTTCTGATTGTAAATAGGTAAGTGTTTGAGCAAGGCATGCTGTTTAACATCATCTTCCATAAATGTCAAGTAGATACCTCAGGTTTACACTATTGTATTTGTGCCAAACAAAGGTAATCTCATTGATGTGTGAGATCTTCACAATCAACGGTTCCCTCTGACGATATTAACCCAATGTTAGATTAGAAGCATGTCAGTTTATGTTCGCTGTGGATCAGCTGGACTGTGCTTACATTAAAATTCATTTTGAAACACACAGATTGAGGTTGACACTACAATACGGTCGTGATGGGTGACACAATAAACCGAGCACTCATTGGCCCTTTCAGATGGAAGCTGCAGATTCAATCCCATTTATTGGAGGAGAGTAATGAAGTCATCTTGATGAATATTTACCTCTCAGTCAACATTGGCAAGATTGGTTTATCATTATCAGAATGCTATGGGAGCTTGCTGTGAACAAATTGTTTGCAACAATAATTGCAACAGCAACAATACTTGAAAAATACTTGAGCGGTTGCAAAGCACTTTTGAGATGTCCAACAGTCATGAATAGTGCTATGTAAATGCAAGTGGCTTTTTAAAAAATATTCATGTTTTAAGCTGAAATGATAATCACAAGAATATTTATTTCAAAACATCTGAAGGTGCCTCAATATTTTTTAATATGTGCCTTTCTATTTAAATAAAGGCCATTTGTCAGTTTAAATGTGTGTGGTCTGTAGAATGAGAGGATTGTACTAAATGGGGGATTCACTGAAGTCAGGTTAATGACAGCACTCTCTGGGAAATGCGATGGAAATTAAAGATGCTCCTAGAATCAGAGACCCTTGCAGCATAGAAAAGGTCTATCGAGTCTGCACTGACATAACTACCACTAAAGGTGCACTAATCTCAATTTCCTGCAGTTGTCCCATATTCTTGGATGTTATGATATTTGAAATACTCATCCAATTTTTTTTAAGGTATAAATTGAGATTAGTGCACCTTTAGTGGTAGTTATGTCAGTGCAGATCGATAGACCTTTTCTATGCTGCAAGGATCTCTGATTCTACTACTTTTCCCACGCAGAGGATTGCAGATTCCCACCAATTGCTGAGTGAAAACCTTTTTTTTCCTAAACCCCCTGTGAATGTCCTGTCCCTTACCCTAAATCTGTGCTCTCTTGTGATTGACCCCCTCAACTAGGGGAACAGCTCCTCTCCATACTGAGGAGGCAAAAGGGACAAGTTTTGTTTGGGAACATGGTTAGTGTGAACTTATTGGACTGAAGGGTGTGTTTTGAAGCTGCACAACTCTATGACTTTATATCATACTTTTTTATGTAGTAAAGCTACATTGCAGAACGGGTTCATAGAAGAATTCATCCATTCTCTCTGATCATTTTTGATTTCTGTTGAACAGTGAAGTTTACACTTCACAAAGGCAGTTGAACACACTGCCAAAAATATGCAAAAAGAAAAAAAAAATCAAAACCTCATTGAGCAGAGAAAGCTAACAGGGAAATTTGATGGGGTTGTTGAAAAGCATGAAGGGTTCAGTTAGTCAATAAGGAGGTACTGTTTCCCCTTGGCAGAAGGTTCCATACTGAGAAAACACAGACTGAAAGTGATTGGGATTAAGACTATAACATGTTAGAGTACAAGTTGACCAGGAGAAAGTGAGGTCTGCAGATGCTGGAGATCAGAGCTGAAAATGTGTTGCTGGAACAGCGCAGCAGGTCAGGCAGCATCCAGGGAACAGGAGAATCGACGTTTCGGGCATAAGCCCTTCTTCAGGGCTTATGCCCGAAACGTCGATTCTCCTGTTCGCTGGATGCTGCCTGACCTGCTGCGCTGTTCCAGCAACACATTTTCAGTACAAGTAGACCATTCAGCCCTACAGCTCTGCCACTCAGCAAGATTATAGCTGATCTGATTATGATCAATTTCACTTCCCTGCCATTTCTCAATTAAAAATCTGTCTATCTTAGCTTTAAATATACTATAGATTCTACAATCCTCTGCAATAAAGAATTCCACAGATTCACAACACGTTGGAAGAAGAAATTACTCCTCATTTTTGCCAAAGTGCATCAACCTACATCTTGCACAAGGGGTAACAACCTGTCTGCATTATCCTGTTGAGTCACCTGCGAATCTAAGAGTTTTAAATGTTTCACTAAGGTGTCTTCATGCCATGCTTTCTTCCATGGCAAGAGGATGTCTGATGCTACCTTCTTCCCTCAGCAGATCTGGGACAGGAAAGCCCCTGCATGGCCTTCGAACCCCAATGCTAATTGAACATCTAGAGGAGGCAATTCAAAGGCATTTAAGTATGTCATCCCATTGCCACTGAAATTGACCCAGCAGTAAGTTGGAGCGCAATCCCTCCATAGAAATACCTAAAAATAGCCAATGGTTTATTTGCTTGAGGCACACATTAAGGGAGGGAGTTTCTTTCTTGTCAGGCTCCCAGTGCTTGATCAGGTGACCCCCATCCCTTTCACTTAGAGCCACCCCTTCAAAGCCTTTGTGACCAATTCCCGTCCCTGTCACCATCTCCCCAGTCATCACTCAACTTACCTGGGTCCCTTTTCAATCAGAAGGATCAAGTGGGTGTATTACCAGCAACAGCCACTATCTCCTCAGTGGCACTGGTGAGCTTGGCACTTCTACTTCCTGATGAAGGGCGTTTGCCCGAAACGTCGATTCTCCTGCTCCTTGGATGCTGCCTGACCTCCTGTGCTTTTCTAGCACCACAGTCATGAATCCGATCTCTAGCATCTGCAATCCTCACTTTCTCCTTTGCACTTAGACCTCAATCCAGCAAGGACCTTGATCCTGGGATAGTCCTGCTGTACCCAGCTAATTGGCCGTTAATCTGGCAGAACTTTCTGGAAAAAGGAAAAAATGGACACATGCTGGTTTTCTAGCTTGCAGGCAAGACCCCAAAACAACCACAGAATATTAATCAATATCAGGAAAATCTTTTCCACTCTGCTGTAGCTATATATTTTATCTATATCCTTATTTTTACTCAGTGTTTTTAGGTTTTGGAACATCCAGCGTAATAATGCAATGGAAATCAGTCAAACAGTAAAATTCAATAGCAAATGTGATAAATACTTGGGGAAAAAGACTTGAGGGTATGGGGAATGGACAAGAGAATGGAACTACCTAGATTGTTGTTTGGAAGAGCTAGCTCAGGCCAAATGGCAAATTTGGCCCTCTGTGTACTATTCTCTGATTTTGTCTTGTTTATAGGTGCTTTTAAGAAAACGATAGAGCTCTTTGGAAGCTTGGATATAGTGTGTAACAATGCCGGAATAAACAACGAGCACAACTGGGAGCAGACAATCAATGTTAATTTGGTAAGAACTCAAAGGCCTTGAGCACAAATTTATTATCAACCCTTCTTTATAATCCTTTACTTACAAAGTTACAGCACTTCAAATTTAAATTGTTTCGTAATTGCACCAAATTACATTTTCAATCTGTTGTCATGTCGTTTTGGAGGTATTGTATGGACCAGTTTAAATGAATACATTTCGTTGATAATCTAGATAAAAGTTCAGTCCTGATACCAGATAATTCAAGATGGTGTCTGATTTCAAACAGGTTTTTGTCTTGCAACAGCTTCATTAAGCTACTACTAGCAACACGCCATACTGTGTGGTCAATAATTCAGTGCTTTAATAACATGTTTACCTATGAGTAAAGTTTGGAGTTAGGCACTTAATTCTCAGTTGAAAATTAGTGCTTTATTGATTTAATTTTCTGTGCCACCACATTAAGTTTGAAAAAGATATTTTAGGCTGTGGCTACATTTAATCAGATGTCTATGTACAGAGTTACTTCTGTCTGATTTATTTTATTCATTCACTGAGATATGGACACCACTGGCTGAGTCAGAATTTATTGCCTGTCCTTAATTATGCAGAGGGCTTTTAAAAGTCAATCATACTGCTGTAGGATTGAGCTGAAAAGTGTGATGCTGAAAAAGCACAGTAGGTCAGGCAGCATCTGAGGAGCAGGAGAGATGACATTTCGGGCATAAGCCCTTCAACGTCCCCTTTCAGGCTCCTCAGATGCTGCCTGACCTGCTATGCTTTTCCAGAGCCACATTTTTTGACTCTGACTCTCCAGCATCTGCAGTCCCTGCTTTCTCTCAGTTGCTGTAGGATTAGTTGCTGTAGGCCTGGCAACGATGGCAGATTTCCTTTGCTAAAGGACATTAGTGAGTCTGATGGAATTTTATGATAATTGCCATCAACTCGTGATGACTGTCTGATCTTTCACTGCAAAGGGAACTTTTGATCCATGTTGCATGTAATTTTTTGACCATTTTAAAAAAAAGAATTACCCTGCTTTGTTCAGCTTGTCATGTCTGTGCTAGCTGTTCAGAGGACAATCCAAGTGATCCTGGAAAAGCCAGCAGGTCAGGCAGCATCCAGGGAACAGGAGAATCGACGTTTCGGGCATAAGCCGTTCTTCAGGAATGAGGAAAGTTTGTCCAGCAGGCTAAGATAAAAGGTAGGGAGGAGGGACTTGGGGGAGGGGCGTCAGAAATGCGATAGGTGGAAAGAGGTCAAGGTGAGGGTGATAGGTCAGACTGGGGTGGGGGCGGACAGGTCAGGAAGAAGATTGCAGGTTAGGAAGGCGGTGCTGAGTTCGATGGATTTGACTGAGACAAGGTGGGGGGAGGGGAAATGAGGAAACTGGTGAAATCCGAGTTCATCCATGAACCATGGGCACCACTCCCCACCTCTTCCTCCACTACATTGATGACTGCATTGGCGCAACCTCGTGCTCCCACGAGGAGGTTGAGCAATTCATCAACTTCACCAACACATTTCACCCTGACCTTAAATTTGCCTGGACCACCTCTGACACCTCCCTCCCCTTCCTGGACCTCTCCATCTCCATTAACAACGACCGACTTGATACTGACATTTTTTACAAACCCACCGACTCCCACAGCTACCTGGATTACACCTCTTCCCACCCTACCTCTTGCAAAAATGCCATCACGTAATCCCAATTCCTCCGCCTCCGCCGTATCTGTTCCCAGGAGGACCAGTTCCACCACAGAACACACCAGATGGCCTCCTTCTTTAGAGACCACAATTTTCCTTCCCACGTGATTAAGGATGCCCTCCAATGCATCTTGTCCACATCCCGCACCTCCACCCTCAGACCCCACCCCTCCAAACGTAACAGGGACAGAACGTCCCTGGTGCTCACCTTCCACCCTACCAACCTTCGCATAAACCAAATCATCCGCCGACATTTCCGCCACATCCAAAAAGACCCCACCACCAGGGATATATTTCCCTCCCCACCCCTTTCCGCCTTCCGCAAAGACCGTTCCCTCCGTGACTACCTGGTCAGGTCCACGCCCCTACAACCCACCCTCTCATCCTGACACCTTCCCCTTCCACCGCAGGAATTGTAAAACCTGCACCCACAGGCATGGGTGGCACGGTGGCACAGTGGTTAGCACTGCTGCCTCACAGCACCAGAGACCCGGGTTCAATTCCCGCCTCAGGCGACTGACTGTGTGGAGTTTGCACGTTCTCCCCGTGTCTGTGTGGGTTTCCTCCGGGTGCTCCGGTTTCCTCCCACAGTCCAAAGATGTGCAGCTCAGGTGAATTGGCCATGCTAAATTGCCCGTAGTGTTAGGTAAGGGGTAAATGTAGGGGTATGGGTGGGTTGCGCTTCGGCGGGTCGGTGTGGACTTGTTGGGCCGAAGGGTCTGTTTCCACACTGTAATGTAATCTAATCAAAAAAAAACCTCCTCCCTCACCTCTATCCAAGCTCCTAAAGGAGCCTTCCACATCCATCAAAGTTTTACCTGCACATCCACTAATATCATTTATTGTATCCGTTGCTCCCGATGTGGTCTCCTCTACATTGGAGAAACTGGGCGCCTCCTAGCAGAGCGCTTTAGGGAACATCTCCGGGACACCCACACCAATCAACCACACCGCCCTGTGGCCCAACATTTCAACTCCCCCTCCCACTCTGCTGAGGACATAGAGGTCCTGGGCCTCCTTCACCGCCGCTCCCTCACCACCAGACGCCTGGAGGAAGAACGCCTCATCCTCCTCCTCGGAACGCTTCAACCCCAAGGCATCAATGTGGACTTCAACAGTTTCCTCATTTCCCCTTCCCCCACCTCACCCTAGTTCCAAACTTCCAGCTCAGCACTGTCCCCATGACTTGTCCGGACTTGTCCTAACTGCCTATCTCCTTTTCCACCTATCTACTCCACACTCTCCTCCCTGACCTATCACCTTCATCCCCTCCCCCACTCACCTATTGTACTCTATGCTCCTTTCTCCCCACCCCCACCCCCCTCTAGCTTATCTCTCCACACTTCAGGCTCACTGCCTTTATTCCTGATGAAGGGCTTTTGCCCGAAACATTGGTTTCGCTGCTCCTTGGATCCTGCCTGAACTGCTGTGCTCTTCCAGCACCACTAATCCAGAATCTGGTTTCCAGCGTCTGCAGTCGTTGTTTTTACCTTGTACATAGAATAAACCCCGTCACTCAACACCTAACTCGGGTCTTGCAAATTATCATTAGATAGCTGAGTTTTTAACCGATCTTAAATCAAATTGCTTGTTTTAAATGCCAGACCTCCGTGATAAGAGGAACATACCTAGCTCTGGAATACATGAGCAAGGAGAATGGGGGCAAAGGAGGAGTTATCGTGAACATGGCATCTTTAGCAGGTAAGCATGTATTTAAAATGGTTACACACTAAGTCCACTAGGCTGGGGGTGGCGCCAGGGCATATTTGCAACAATGCAAGGATCAAGAAAAAGAGCGACTTGGAGGTTGAATTTGATAAAGTGTGTCATTGAGAAGTCCAAATAAAACTGGATTCAGTACGAATCTGGGATCTTTCTGTGCTGGCTGGAATCAATGTTTGGCAAAACTGAAAATGGAAAGAATTGCTAGATGTCAGTCATCTCTCCTCCAGGTTATCTCTGCAGCAGTTTCTCAGGATAATATCCTAATGACCATCTTTTTACTTCATTCCTCAATGGCCTTCCTTCCATCAGAAGTCTGAAGTGGGGGTGCCCAAAAATGGTCACACAATGTGTGATCACACCATTCATGACCCTTCAGATACTGAGCAAATTTATATCTAACTCCAGCAAAACCTGGACAACAACTAAGCCTGGGCTGACAAGTGGCAAAAAGTACTTGTGCCACACAATGGCTAGGCAATGAACATCAACAAGAAAGAGAGAGTCTAACCATCATACCTTGTCGTTCAGTGGGATAACCACTGCTGAATTCCCCACTGCTAACATCCTGGGGGTTACCATTGACCATAAACTGAACTGGCATTGCCATATCAATACAGTGGCCACAAGAGTGGAATCATTGAGTGAGTGACTCACTTCCTGACTTGCCAAAGTCAGTTCACCATCTACAAGGCACAAGTCAGGAGAGTGATGGAATACTCATCCCTTGCTTGGATGGGTACAGTTCCAACAACACTCACAAAGCTTACCATTGACCAGGATAAAGCAGCCTACTTGATTGACGCCATATCCAGAAACATCCACTCCCCCCACCACTGATGCAGAATGTACCCTTCACCACCATCTTCCAAACCCTCAACTGCTGCTGTGACAGCAAAGGCAGCAGATACGTTGGAGGACTGTGTAAGTTCCCTTTCAATCCATTCACCATCTAGTTGTAGAAATGTATCCCCAGGTGACTGGGTCAAAATTCCAGAATGCTTGCTAACTGTATCTACCCACACTGAACGGACTGAAGCAGTTCAAGAATGCAGTTCACCACAACCTTCTCAAGGGCGCCTAGGGATGTGCAATAAATGCTGGCCCAGCTAACAATGCCTAGATTCTGAGTATGAATAAAAATAAATGGCTAAACCAGGTAAGGATGGCAGATCTCCTTTTATCAGTCCCATGGCATTACTTTGGTTAATTTGAGTCTTTAAATGAGACTGAATGTGATAGAGATGGTGCACATCATCGTCAAACATAGAATTATAGAATCCCAATAGTGTGGAGACAGGCCAATAATGTCACTAGTCATGTGCAAGGGACCAAAGAGAGGGTAGAATAGTCCTTATGATGAGAGATGGTCATAATATTGTTCTGTTTCAGTACAGCCATTTTGGAGAAACCTACCAGAGGTGAACAATACCGCTGATGGTTTGGGGGAAACTATTATGTTCCACAAACTATTGAAAAGAGATGAGGACAGCTGAATAGAGCCACATTTCTCTGAGCAAATTAACCCAATTTGTCAAGATTGTAAACTAATATTAGCCAGGTAGGGCATTCTCAGGTGTTGGGGGCAACCCACCATTTTAACTGCTCAAAGAAAATGTGGCAGAGAATGTTATTGTCATAATACTAGTCAGCTTCTGACTGTACCTTTCTTGGTGATTTAGAAGATATGCAATTTTTTAAAAGGGGAGTTACAGAGAAATAAATTAATTGTGGTGCATGCAGGAACCATTACTGTCAGGACTTCTCTTAGGTGGTCTCCTGCCTTGTATTCCAACAATTTTAATTGTATAACTACAGCATTCTGTTAGTTTGGCCAGTTCTCACTATGATGTCTCGGCATGCACAGCCCCTTTCAGCCTCTTTCTCAGCTGGATTAACTTTTTGTTGTAGACATTGTTTCAATGGTGGACTGTTTCTCTGCATCTCTCCAGGCTGTATGCACGTTTATCCACCATTTGATAGCATTAAAACCAGATGCTGGATATTAACAACCAAAGCAACAAATTACTGGGAAAAACTCAGCAGATCTGGCAGCATTTGTGCAGAGAAATCAGAGCGAATGTTTCAGGTCTAGTGATCCTTCTTCAGAACTTGATAGCATTACATACCAATCAGCAATTCAGCCCTCCACAGGCTTGTTGTATTACTGCGTGGCATTCAAAGTAATTGGGCAAAGCTTCAACATTTCTCATTCTGGTTACACAAAAATGAAATCCTCTTCAACCTTTCAATCTTCCATTCTGGTTTGAATTTTACATCAGCAGCAACTAAATATTGACTAAGCTCTTGTGCCCTTTCTTCTTGTACATCAGAAGATCAGGTCTCTCCAAAGTGAAAGAAATGGAGGCTAGAGAACTCAGAAAATACATATCGATGTTTGTAAATGGCTTACATTACAGAAGAGGAAGTGCTGGAGGGCTTAGAAAACATAAGGGTAAATCAATCTCCAGGACTGGGTCTAAGGTATTTCAGGACATTTTGGAAAGTTCGGGAGGAAATGATGGAGGACTGGAAGGTGGCTCATGTAGTGCATTGTTTCAGAAAGGCTGTAAGGAGAAGTCTGAGAACTGTAGATCTGTGAGTCTGACATCAGTAGTGGGTAAGTTGTTGATTCTGAAGTATAGGATTTACGTGCATTTGGAGAGGCATAGATTGCTTCGGGATAGTCAGCATGATTTTGTGTGAGAGAAATCATGTGTCACAAACTTGATTGAGCTTTTTGAGGAAGTAACCAAAACAATTGCTCAGGGCAGAGCGGTAGACATTGTTTACATAGACTTTAATAAAGCCTTTGAGGGGGTTTGGCATGGTAGACTAATTATTAACATTAGATCACATGGGATTCAAGGTGGGCTTACTAATTGGATACATAATTTGCTTTATAGTGTGATACAGAGATTGATAGTGATGGTTGATTTTCAACTGGAGGCCTGTGGCCAGCAGTGTTCCATTGGGCCTAACTTTGTTATTTATATAAATGATTTGGATAAGAATACAGGAGGTATGATTAGCATACTTGTGGATGACACCAAAATTGGTGGTGTGTAGTGGATGGTGAAGAAGGTTATCTAAGATTGCAAAGAGATCTTACTCAATTGTGTCAATGGGCTGAGGATTAGTAGATGGAATTTAATTTGGATAAATATGAGGTATTGCATTTCAATAAAACAAATAAGGGCAGGACTTATACAATTAATGGTAAGGACCTGGGTAGTGTTGTAGAACAGAGAGACCTAAGGGTTCAGGTTCATAATTCTTTGAAGTCTGGATCACATGTAGATGTGATTGTTAAGAAAGCATTTAGCATGCTTGCCTTCATTGCACAGCCGTTTGAGTACAGGAGTTGCGACATCATGTTGAGGTTGTACAGGACATTTGCCAAAGCTTCTTCTGGTGTACTGTGTGCAGTTCTGATCACCCTGTTACAGGGAATGTATTATTAAACTGGAGAAGGGTCAGATAAGATTTACCAAAATGTTGCCGATATTGGATGGGTTGTGAGATTTTTCCACTGGAGCAAGATTTAAATAGGACCTCAAGGGCAACCTTTTTACACAGAGAGTAGTTCATGTGTGGAATGAACTGCCAGAGGAAGTGTTGGATGCAGGTACAGTTATAAAGTGTAAAAGGCATTTGAATAAGTACATGAATAGGAAATGTTTGGAGGGAAATGGGCCAAACACAGACAGGTGGGACTAGTTTAGTTTGGGAACATGGTTGGCAGGGACTGGTTGGACCAAAAGGGTATGTTTCTTTGCTGTTTGACTCGATGACCCACTTCTGATGTGAGCTTTCAACTCTGTTGATTGTCCTTTTCTAAATGATCTTGCTAAATCAAGAACTAAGTTCAGTCAGATTTATTACTTACTGGTATTACTCATTCACAACAGTAACATTATGTGCCAGGTAATTACATAAAGACTTGCTTGTAACCAAACAGTTGATAGCTTGTATCATGAGAGGTTGGTATTTTCAACTCTGCCCCCGCAGATTCCTCCAATTTACTGACTGAGCAAGTTAGGTAATCCTAACTAGAGAAACTTACTAAAAATGTTGATAATCTGTGCAATTTCAATTACAGAGGAACCTCGATTATCTGAAGGACACGGGTGGGGAGCATTTTGTTCAGATAATCGAATTCCGGATAATCAAATGCCAGATAACAGTTTAGCCGAGCATCGGGATCTTGCAATCTTCCTGGACAATCCGATATTCGGATAATCAAATGCCGGATAATTGAGGTTCCCCTGTAATCAAATTCCGCTAGTCTCTGCATGCCAACCTGGCATAAAAGACCCATTTATTTCCACAACAAAAACAGAAATTCTTAGAGAAATTCAGCAGATTGTCAGCATCCATGGAGAGAAAGTCGAGTTCATGTTTCAAGTCCAGTGACCTTCTTCAGAACCACTTATTCCCACTTTCTGATTCCTGTCTGTCAACGATTTTCAATCCTTGCCAATATATAGCACCTCGCCCATGTGCTTTCACTTTGCCCACTAGCCGCTTAACAAAAGTCTTCTTGAAGCCTGAGTAAATCACATTCACTGGGTCTCCTTTATCAGCTCTACTTGTTACATCCTCAAAAAACTTGCCAGTAGATTTACTAAGCACGTTTGCTTTTCCAAACCCTTGTCCAATGGCTTTGTCCAATCCCATTCATGCTTTCCAAAAGTTTTCTATCATGGTTTTTACAGTAGACTCTAGCATTTTCCCCACTTTTAATCTCAGGCTGATAGGTCTGTAATTTTTATTCTCTCCCTCCACTTTTAAATACTGGAGTTACATTTGCCACCTTCCAATCTAGAGGAACTGCTCCAGAATTGTGCAAGATGGCCACTAATGCTTCCAATATTTCCAAACCACTTCCATCAATCCTCTGGGATATTGATTATCAGGTCCTGGGGACTTGTCAGCCTGCTTACCCCACTAACAGGGTTCCCTAGAACTATTTTCTTACTCATTCTGATTTCCTTCTGTTCCACCCTCTCACAAGACCCTTTGTTCCTGAATTTTTCTCTGAGACTATTTGTGCCCACTTTTGTGAAGACAGAATCAAAGTATGTGTTTAACTCTTCTGCCATTTCTTTGTTCTCTATTATAATTTCACTGGCTCTGGTTTAAGGGCCCCACTTTGGTCTTTACTAATGTTTTTCATTTTGTGCTATTGTCAAAGCTTTTATCATCAGTTTTTGTGTTGATTGCAATTTGACTCTCACATTCAGTTTTCCCCCCTTGATCAAACTTTTTCTCCTCTTTTACAGAAATCTAAAATACTCCCACACTTCAAGCTAGCTGCTTTTGGTTGCAATTTTGTTGTTCTCCTTTTTGAGATCTTATACTATTTTTAATATCTTGTGTAAGCCATGGTTGGACCATCTTGTCTTTTAGCACCAGGCAGGAATGAGTATTTGTTGTAATTCATGCACATGTTGTTTAAATATTATCCATTGCCTAATCACTCACTGTTTAGTTTTTTTTTTAGTAAGGTTCCCCAATCCATCCTTGCCAGTTTGCACCTCATGCTCTTGTCATTCCCTTTAATTAGATTCAGGATCCTAGTTGCAGATTCAACTATTTCACTCTCTATCTTAATGAAGAATTCTATCTTATTACGGTCACTCTTTACCAAGGGACCATGCAGAACAAGATTTGTTCACTAATCTGTTCTAATTGCACATGTGCCTAGTCGAGAATAGCCTGTTGTTTGTTTGACACTGCAATGTATAGGCCTAAAAATACCTCACGCACACATTCCAAGACATCCTCCTCCACAATATCATTACTAGTTTGGTTTTTCCAATCTGTAGGTTAATTAAAGTGACCCATGATTAAAGTTGTACCCTTTATTTCATGCATCTCTGATTTATTGTTTAATGCTATGCCTGAGGGCCTGTAGATGAACCCCAACATCTGCCCCTTGGTATTTCTTATCTCCACCTATACAGATTCCACATCATTATTTTCTAAACCAATATCTTTGTTTACTGCAGCATTAAGTCTTTTACTGAAAACGTCACCCCATTGCCTTTCCATTTCTTTCTGTCCATCTTGGGGTGGAGATGCCGGTTTTGGACTGGGGTGGATAAAGTTAAAAACCACACAACACCAGGTTATAATCTGACAGGTTATTTGGAAGTATTAGCTTTCGGAGCACTGCTCTTTCATCACTTGATGAAGGAGCAGTGCTCCAAAAGCTAGCACCTCCAAATAAACCTGTTGGACTATAACCTGTTGTTGTGTGATTTTTAACTTCCTAAATATTGAATACTCCTGGGATGCTCAATTTCTATCCTTCTTCATCCTACAGCCATGTCTCTGTACTTACAACAAAATCATAATCATTTATATATATATGCACTGATAATTCATCTATTGTGAATTCTTCATGCATGAAGGTACAAAGCATTTTGACTTGTGGTTTTAATCTTGTTAGTCATCCTACCTTTAATTTTGTGATTTGGCCCTATTTATTTCTCTCTCCCATGTTATTCTGACTTTTACTTTTGTTTCTTGCCCTTCTGTCTTGATTGTTTCTCACTCCTCTACTTCGCTGCTCAGGTTCCCATACCTCTTCCATTGTTAATGAAACCATCCCCAGCAATATTAGCAACCACTACCACCACCCCACCCTCCACCACCACATGCAACGCAAGATCATTGGGATTGGTCCTTGCCAGCTGCTACCAGCTGGTACTAGTCCCAGCTTCCTCGGAACCAGTACCAGTACCAGAACTAATCCAACCAAAATCCAAGCGATACATTATAACATGACAGTTGTAAATCCAGTCAGATGGTTTCCAGTAAAGAAAAATTTATCATGAGACATTTGACGACCAATCAATGCCTTGTTCTTCACAAAATCTTTCCAATGTCCTTTAATTGGCAACTTTAATTTTAAAAAATCCAGAATCCTTCAAACTCAAGACCACAAAAATGATTTCATGTCACAATAGGGCAAAGACGGAAACCCTTGAGTTGGAAATATATATATATAAGCCCTTCCTATATATATATATAGGAAGAGCTTTGTGCTCTATTGCAGAAAGCCAATGGCAAAGGATGTTGTTTAAGTTAATATGTATTTGATCGTGCATTTGTTGACAAAGTGAAACATTATGAGCATGTAAATCTGAACTCAATCACATCTCAGTTTCATTAGGTTTCTCATTATTCACGCCCACTACCTCCATATGACGAAAATACAATTAACCTGCTGCCTGAAACATTGTTCTGTACACAAACCATCTCTGATCTGCTATGTGCCAACAACATTTTATAGCTTTGTAACTAATGGGAGGGGCAATGGACGCCAGTAAATTATGAGGGACAAGCTGCAGATGGAAGGAAGTGATTCTAGATAATGATACCAAGGGGCAGGAATACAGGACGGGTAAGCTGTTCTTTAAAAGAATCTGATCTCCTTGTCAGCAGCTGTGCAGAGTATGTGGGAAATCATTGTCTCATAGCCTTCTTAATTACTGTCTTTGACCTACTGTCCCTCAACAAATAATTCTCCTAAAGGTAAAATGCACAATTTTTAAAAATTGCAATGTAACAGGATGTCAGTACAACTGCCGGAGGCCTTGTAATTCGACCATATGAAAAGTTGATATTGAGGAAGATTTCCCTGTTTACAGCCTCATTGGTGGGTGTGCCGCCAGGAACGTATCCAGAACTGCAGTTTATAAAAGTTTAATCAGAGCCGACATCATGTCAGAAAAATTGATGCAAGATGTGAGTTAATCAGGATGGCCAAGTGCAATTGACTGAATGTGTCAGCTGCAGAGAATGGGGAGGTAAAGATTCACTAAATGAATTAATTAGTACTTCTTAAATATAACATGTATAGAAATCATTTCAGTAACATATGAAGTGACATTTTTCCCCATTGTCTGAAAATATTGATAGGTAGTCATTGTAATGGATTTGTTCCTGTTTGGTGCAGATGGTCAGCTTTGGTCTCCTTTTAAGAAAGGTTATACTTTGTAATATCTCACTGGGGTAATGGGCTGGAAATCAAACCCCACCACTCCTAGAGTTGTCATCAAAGTTAATAATTTTATGAAAGTATGCAAAGTTTCCCAAATTCCATGTCGTTTACACCCAAATTGATAGGATGGAATCAGTCATAGAGATGTACAGCACGGAAACAGACCCTTCGATCCAACTCGTCTATGCCGACCAGATATCCCAACCCAATCTAATTCCACCTGCTAGCACCCAGCCCATATCCCTCCAAACTTTTCCTATTCATATACCCATCCAGATGCCTATTAAATGTTACAATTGTACCAGCCTTCACCACTTCCTTGGGCAACCCATTCCACACACGCATCACCTTCTGCATGAAAAAGTTGCCCCTCAGGTCTCTTTTGTATCTTTCCCCTCTCACCCTAAACCTATACCCTCTAGTTCTAGACTCCCCCACCCCAGGGAAAAGACTTTGTCTATTTACCCTATCTATGCCCCTCATGATTTTGTAAACCTCTATAAGGTCACCCCTCAGCCTCCCACACTCCAGGGGAAACAGCCCCAGCCTATTCATCCTCTCCCTATAGCTCAAATCCTCCAACCCTGGCAACATCTTGTAAATCTTTTCTGAACCCTTTCAAGTTTCACAATATTTTTCTGATAGGAAGGAGACCAGAATTGCACACAATATTCCAACAGTGACCTAACCAATGTCCTATACAACTGCAACATGACCTCCAAACTCTTGTACTCAATACTCTGACCAATAAAGGAAAGCATACCAAATGCCTCCTTCACTGTCTTATCTACCTGTGACTCTACTTTCAAGGAGCTTTGAAATTGCACTCCAAGGTCTCTTTGTTCAGCAACAGTCCATAGGATCTTACCATTAAGTGTATAAGTCCTGCTAAGATTTGCTTTCCCAAAATGCAGTACCTCACATTTATCTAAATTAAATTCCATTTGCCACTCCTCAGCCCATTGGCCCATCTGATCAAGATAAAGTCTGAACAAGTTTCTGTACTCAACAAGAATTCTCATTTAGGGGCATAAGAACAACATTTTTATAATTACAGGGAAGAATTGCAAACCACCACCATATATCTCTACTAGTTAAAACTTTAGTCCTCTTGTAAACTCCACATTGTGCACACATGAATTGCACAGACAAGAATAAGTAACATGGTTGTTATAGATGGAGGATATGTAGTTGAGTAGTTCCTGTTTGCTGCTGATGATATAAATGTTAACGACATTGGCAATCACTTACTAATGAGTATCACTGCCCACCAAGGAAATTCTGTCACCAGTCAGGGGTTCTGTGGGTCCTTGTGTAGCTGATGAGGCCAATCCTGAAGTCACTCCTCCAAACATAATAGGTGTGTTCCGGGAAGTGGAATTGGTCCCTGGCCTCAATCTCTGGCATTCCCTTCTCCAGTTTCTTGTCCATACCTCCTCTTACCAATAGCTGTTCTCAAGGAATTGTGTCCCTTCATACACATGCTTCCTCCAATTCAGCTTCTTCTGTCCGAGGGTCTCCCGTACATAGAACATAGAACATAGAAATGTACAGCACAGAACAGGCCATTTGGCCCACCATGTTGTGCCGAGGTTTAATCCTAATGTAAAATATAGTAGCTTAACCTACGCACCCCTCAACTCACTGCTATCCATGTGCACGTCCAGCAGTCGCTTAAATGTCCCCAATGACTCTGCTTCCACCACCACAGCTGGCAACACATTCCATGCATTC
>NC_057711.1:15704957-15745741 GCF_004010195.1 Chiloscyllium plagiosum | reverse complement strand
TACTTTTTAACTTCTTCACAGAAAATGTGTCACCAGCTCTGCCAGCAGTTTTGTTGCTCACTCCAATTGCACAGAGTCTAGTTCAGAGTTGCTCTTTGTAAGTGCAGTGTACACAGTTGCTAGTTCAAGCAGTAGTAAGAGAAAGTATAGATGATTAGGAGTCAAGTGTATATACAAGTGGAAAATCAGCCAGCAGGAAGTAACTGTTTGGTCTGTGGACTGCTAACCAATTATTGATAACAAAAACCTTCTGCCTTCCAAGATCTATGTGATTGATCCTTGGGCAACTAAACAGCTCCAGTGTTGCAAACAAGATGGGGAGAAACCATCAGATCTCCACTAGCTCAGGAGGTCTCTGTGTCCTCTACAGTAAAAGGCCTAAAAAAATCAGTTTATTTTCTTTCAGGTGTTGCTGTCAGCCATTTAATAAGTCAGAGACCTTTATAAGTGTGAACCAGTCACCCCGTGCCTCCTGCAAACCACTTGACGAGCAGTGCCTGATCACAAGAACCATCTCAGCAGATTCCTTCCTGGTCTTTCCTCCATCCATAAAAGTTGAGAGTACACTCTCAACTCTGATCTCCAGCATCTGTAGTACTCACTTTCTCTTCGTCCATTCATAAAAGCCATGCATTTTCCCTGTCTGGGTGTGTGTGTGTGTGTATGTGTGTATACAGAAATCTGCTTCATGATTTCTGTCAACCTCAGATGAAAAGACACCAAAATTTGAGGATTCTGTGAATTTTGAAACTTCTTTTTAACTTGTGATAAGTCCAGGAATAACTGGGCTTCACTTCCAGCATGCTACCCCAGTGAGATGTTACAGAAGGTCAGAAGTGGGGATGTTCACTGGTGATTACACAACAATCAGCACCATTTCCAACTCATGTGATACATATGTCCATATGCAGCAAGATCTGAAGTACATTGAGACATGGCCCAATAAGTGGCCAATTGCTACCATTAAATGACATAGTGACTCGATGGATAGCACTGCTGCTTTGCAGCACTACGGACCAGAGTTCAGTTCCATCCCTAGGCAATTGTCTGCATGTAGTTTTTGCATGTTCTCCCCATGCCTGCATGGCTTTCCGCCCACAGCCCAAAAATGTGCAGGTTAGGGTAGATTAGCCATGCTGAATTACCTATAGTGTCCAGAGATGTGCAGGCTAGGTGGGCTAGCTGTGGAAAGTGCAGGGTTACAGGGAAAAGGTAGGGACGTAGGTCTGGGTGGAATGTCATTTGGAGGGTCAGTGTGGACTCAATGGGAAAAATGGCCTGCTTTCATGTTGTGTGATGAAATGCAAGTGCTAGGTACTGACTGTCTCCAACAAAGTTGAGAGGGTATTGCTGGAAAAGCACAGCAGGTCAGGCAGCATCCGAGAAGCAGGGAAACAATGTTTCAGGCCAGATCCCTTCATCTCCAACAAGAACAAATCAAACATCTCAATTTGATTTTCACTAACAATATGATCCCCTATTGCTAACAATCAGAGGGCTAATATTGTGTGTACCTTTGAGTGTGCATAGATAGAAAACAGCAGTAAATTGGGTTAAAAGAGAGAAAAAATGATAACTTGAATGCACATTGTGTACCAACCAAAATAAATAAATTAACAGCACAAATACAGGTTAATGGGTGTGATCTTATAGTTATTATAGAGATATGGTTATAAGGAGATCCTGTTGAATGGCAAACTATGCTCGAGAAGTCAAATAGCCTACTCTTGTTCCTACTTCTTTTCTTTTGGGAACCAAGTATTCGGGGTGTAGGACAGACAAGTAGGTAAAGGTGTTGGGGTAGCATTGTTAGTATGGGATGGAGTATGAACAATAGCAAGAAATGCTCTTGAATCGAAGGCAAAGAATCCATATGGGTGGAGATAAAAAATAAAAAGTGGAAGAACGCACTGGCAAGAATAATTTAAAGGCCCACTAACAGTAGCAACCTGAAACAAGATGATTCATATGAGGCGATGGAGAGTTACAGGTTAGCTAGAAAGGATGTAAAGAGAAAGTTAAGAAGAGCAAGATGGGGACATGAGCAGTCTTTAGCAGGTAGAATAAAGGAGAACCCTAAAGCTTTCTATAGGTATGTGAGGAATAAAAGGATGACTAAGATAGGAATAGGGCCAGTCAGAGACGGAAGTGGGAAGTTGTGTATGGACCTTGTGGAGATCGGAGAGGTGCTAAACGAGTATTTCCCATCTGTTTTCACTCAGGAAAAGGAGAATATTGTAGAGGAGAAGTTTGAGATATGGGCTATTAGACTAGAAAGGATTGAGGTTAGTAAGGAGGAGGTGATATCAATCATAGAAGGTGTGATAGTAGATAAGTCCCCTGGGCCAAATGGGATTTACCTGAGGATTCCCGAAGCTAGGGAGGAAATGGTGGAGCCTTTGGCCTTGATCTTTGAGACGTTATTGTTTACAGGTTTAGGACCAGAGGACTGGAGGATTGCAAATATTGTGCCCTTGTTCAAGAAGGGCAGTGGAGATGACCCAGGTAATTATAGACCTATGAGCCTTATGTCTGTTGTAAGAAAAGTTTTGGAAGGTTTGTAAGATATAGGATTTATAATCACCTAGCAAGCAGCAATTTGATTGGAGATAGTCAACACGGTTTCATCAAGGGAGGTCATGTCTCACAAACCTCATTGAGTATTTTGAGAAGGTGACCAAGCATGTAGATGAGGGTAGGACAGTTGACATGGTGTACATGGACTTCAGTAAAGTCTTTGATAAGGTTCCACATGATAAGCTTTTGGAGAAAATGCAGAGGCATGGGATTGAGGGTGATTGAGCAGTTTGGATTCGAAACTGGCTTTCTGTAAAAAGGCAGCGAGTGGTGGTTGATGGAAAATATTCAGCCGGGAGTCCAGTTACTAGTGGTGTGCCACGAGGATCTGATTTGGGACCATTTTTATCAATGACCTGGACGCAAGCATAGGTGGATGGGTTAGTAAGATTGCAGATGACACTAAAGTCGGTGGAGTGGTAGACAGTGTGGAAGAATGTTACAGGTTGCAGGGGGACTTGGATAAACTGCAGAATTGGGCTGAGAGGTGGCAAATGGAGTTCAATGCAGATAAATGTGAGGTGATTCACTTTGGGAAGAATAACAGGAAGGCAGAATACTGAGTCAATGGAAAGATTCTTGGTAGTGTGGCTGTGCAGAAGGAACTTGGTGTCCATGTACATAGATGCCTGAAATTTGCCACCCAGGTGGATAGTGGTGTTAAGAAGGCATACAGTGTGTTAGGTTTCATTGACAGAAGGATTGGGTTCCGCTGCCATGATGTCATGTTACAATTGTACAAAATGCTAGTGTGGCCATATTTGGAATATTGTATACAGTTCTGGTTGCCCCATTACTGGAAGGATGTGGAAGCATTGGAAAAGGTGCAGAGGAGATTTACCAGGATGTTGCCTGGTCTGGAGGGAAGGTCTAATGAGGAAAGGCTGAGGGACTTGGGTATGTTCTCATTGGAGAGAAGAAGATGATGACGGGGGATTTGATAGAGACATACAAGATGATCAGAGGATTAGATAGGGTGGACAGTGAGAGTCTTTTTTCAAGGATGATGGCGTCAGCTTGTACAGGGGGCATAGTTACAAATTGAGGGGTGATAGATTTAAGATAGATGTCAGAGGCAGTTTCTTTACTCAGTGAGTGGTAAGGGCATAGAATGCCCTGCCTGCCAATGTAGTTAACCCAGCCACATTGGGGGCATTTAAACAGTCCTTGGATAAACATATGGATGATGGGATAGTGTAGGAGGATGGGCTTAGATTAGTTCACGGGTTGGCGCAACTTCGAGGGCCAAAGGGCATTTTCTGCACTGTATTGTTCTATGTTCTATGTTCTATTGTAAAGACTGATAAGTCTCCTACACCTGATGGGTTGCATCCGAGGATTTAATAGTTGCTTTGGAGGTAGTTCATGCGCTGGTAGTAATCTTCTAAGGTTCCTTAGCTTCTGTAAAATTTCTAGAGGGCTGCCAATGCAACACCTTTGTTTGAGAAAGAGAGAGACCAAAAAAAACACAAACACTTTCTGTAAGGAAAATGTGAAAGTCTGATATAAAGGATGTAACAACTGAGCAAACAGAAATGCAAATGATCAAGCAGAGTGAACGTGGCTTCATGTTGTTGATTACTCACCTAGCCAACTGTGCCCGCATCCCACGAACAAATGATTCAAGAAAAATATTCTCCAGAAATGTGAGCGGAAAATGAAAAGAGGAATCAAAATCTTGGGAACAGGAAACAAATGGGGAAAGAGAAGTGGGCCATTCATTCCTCATATCCTTTGTTACTTTTAGCTAATAACCATTTGGACAGATCCAATAACCACACTATTTTGGAAGGATAATTTTCACTCTTTTTTTACTCTTTGGGTGGAATTTAATGCCCTCCAAGGAGCAGGCTGTGAGGGAGTGGGATATAAGATCGGATGGGCTAGCAGAGGACATAGTGACCATCACTGGCATGCTGTTATTCCACTAGTTACAGGGGCTTGATGAGGTCATTAGGTGAGCAGCCTGATAGTGGGTTTTCGTCCTGTTTAATGTCCTGCACCCAGGGCTTCAAACACCCCCACCCACCCGAGTCCTAACCACCCCCCCAAAGTGAGAACTTTACCCATCCATGAATATTCTTGCCCTTTGTCCACCGCTTTGACACTTTGTCATTGAAGTTGTCTATGCAGAATTTATGAATTAGTGTTATTAATGCCTGCCAAGATTTTATCTTTGCTTTGCATTGCTTAAATTGTTTTGGGACTTGCTTCTTTTTGGGGAATATGTAATTAATTTAGTTAATCTGTTTTTGTTTTGCTTTGGAAATATTGTATTTCTGTCAAAACAGCATTTCTTCCAAGTCTCTCTGGCCTGCTGCCAAGTTAATTGTTGAATGCTGCCAAGCTGCTGTCAGCTTGAGTGTAGATGTAAAGTGATGCTTATTTAAAATTCATTTCGTTCTTGGCGATGTCAAGACAATCAAGGATGGTCAACAACCCTTATTCTCTCCTGAAGCCTCTCTGTCTCGGTGCTCTTCCAGTCGGAGCATGGTTGTCTTACTTCCCAACCCAGGCAGGTTCAGCTCAATGTTCCATCTCTCGCTGCAGAGGTCACACGGATTTTCACTTTGTGAGTTCTCCACACTCGCTTACGGACAGGGTCACATTTCGGCGCAAGCTGCCATTGTTGCCAGCTTTTGAGGGTCGCTGATTGAGCATTTTCTGGCATATTTTACCCACAATAAGTTGTTTTGACAACTCTGATCAGAGAATGGCACGTTCGACGTTCTGGGCTGAGGATGATATGGCAGACTGAAGCAGCTTTAAAACAATTGGCTTTTGGTAATCTTTGGAGAATTTGCCCAGCAAGTTTCAGTTAAAGCTCAGCTGCAAAAAAAATCAAGTCTAGCAGCTCTCCTTCTGACTCCCTTCTGGCTCATCCAAGGCATTTATTTTAAGTTCTGCATTAAAACCGCATCTGGCAGTTTGCACTGCAGCTCTCCCATGTATGTTTAATTTAATCATACCGCTATAAATCTGTGATTGATGGCAGATGAGCCTTCACATTTTCAATCCTGTGCGGTTGGCCCTCACTGTACTGTAATCACGCTGAAGGATTCTCCAAAACTGTTTGATTTGGAAGACACTATCCCTTTTAAATGCCAGCAAGTTACTTACTGACAGAACCCAAGCCCATACGAAGAACAAACATTGCAGGCTATAAAATGAGGGGAGTACGGGTCAGATTCTCTTGAATATTTTTCATGACTTCCATGAAATTTTGCCTGAAGGTAATTGTCCCCTCATTCCCATGCCGATCCCAGTTGCGAAGGTTTTCATTGCAATACATTTTAGTTTGGAACTGAGGATGCTGAGCATGTCTCAGCAGCGTTGGTATGAAGAGTTGTATTTCTGGAAAATCTTCCTCAAAGGGGAACAGAAATATTTGTTAGATGCTTTCATGTCAGCCAAATTGAATGCTTTATCAGATAACTGAACTGCCCAGAAACAGCTTTTTGGCCCAACATGATTATGTTTTGTCACTCCACTTTGCTTCATCTCATCCTGTTCCTTTTTCACTTTGTGAGATTTCCCCCATTTGCCCATCAAAAGCATCCATTCTATCTGCCGAAATCATTCCAATCGCCCCTACATACGCAGTGTTGGTCATCAACACTAGAAATCGTCCTAATTTGGGTCTACGGAGTGGTATTGTAACTCCACTTGTGCCCCAGTTATAGGATTAGCACAGTTAGGTGGTCGTTTCTGACTGGGGTGGACACGATGGGCCGAAGGACCTTTTTCAGTGCTGCAGATCTGTAAACGGAAACAGGCAGCAGGACCCAGAGCAGACCAGGGTCAGTGGGCCGGGAGTGAAGATGGCTACAGGTTGGGAACCAGTGGAGCCCAGGCAGACCACATGGAAACCATTATAGAAAGACAGGAATGTCTATTATTTTAGCTTTATTTCTGATTTTCATAACTATACTATGTATATCTGTAATGTCGCGTCACTTTCTTTCCTTATTTTCTCAATTTTGTGGACCTACGATTTCTACCTGTGTACTTTGTACCTAGGAAGGTGTGGTGCGTTGGCAACATTGTACATTTTCACTGTAGTCCTGTTCTTTGTAACTTGAGTACACATCACAATAAGCCAAATTCTAAAATTCGAAATCTCTATGACACAATGACTCCTTCCTGAGAGATTTTTCTGCTGGGAAAATAATTTGGGAGCTGTTAAACCACTTGAATTGTCAGGTGGAAACATTTTTTGGATTATCTGTTCTGACGTCATCCATATGTCATCTTCATTATTTCACTCAGAGCTGTAGTGATCTGATGTGTTAACCACTCCTGTATGTTCAAAACGAACACCATAAGCTATCTCTTTGCAAGCTCAATTCTGCTTTCTTGACACATAATTAGAATTTAATGTTGTTTGTTTGCAGTGATTATAAAATAGTCAGGCATTTAATTAAAAACAACATTGAGGTGATACTGCTATCTTTTAATCTGACATAGTTTTTGAATATTAAAAATATTATATAATGGCTACCAGTATTTGATCCCTGTAGGCAGCTGCATCCCTTTTAAAGTTCCTTACCACACTTGTTGAATATATATATTTAAAAGTGATAAATATGGAGATAGGGATGGAGAATGGAATTGGTTGGGAAGCTCTACAGGAGCCAGTACAGGCATGATGGGTCAAGTGGCCTCCTGACCTGTAAAGTTCTATGTCTAATTGTTCACCCAGTCCCATGCTCACAAGTTCTTCATGCTATGTTCAACATGAACCAGACAACACAGAGCATGTGTATGGAGCTGAACATCGTGCAGTATCTGACTAAACTATTGACCTGAGGTCCAATTGAGAAAACCTACCTTCATAAGCTCATCAATACCTGTAAAAAGAAAACCCTAGCTGATTTTTATTTTAGATATAGATGTCTTATTGGAACTGAAAGTCTGAACATTAGTTTGAATTTAATTTTGTTGACTCCTATTATTTGCTCCTTGTGGAGATAAAATAAAATTTACTAATTTTTTAAAATTAATATTTATTTTGGTTGTGGTGGGTTATTCACTCGTGTTATGCGTGAAGCAATATTTATGGTTATTGTCTGTTTGGAATTAGGTTTGTTAACTAAAATAAAAATGCACGGACTTGGAAGTAAAATACAGTTAGTGTAAAGGTCAAAGATGCATGTGGGACAAAAGGAATATCACCATCCTGATTGGCAGGATGACTAGTGGTGCTCCCCAAAGATCTGGAGCTTTGATGCACATGTTTCTGACTATGTATTCTAGGTGGATATTCTTGTTGCAGGACTGACAGAGTGCTGCAGTGTCAGACGTGCTGTATCTTTCAGACAAACTATTAAAATTTATCCAGTGTGCATTTTCAGGTGGATGTAAAATATCTGATGTCATTAGTTTGAAAAGGGAAGTGGAGTTCCTCCTGGTCTCCCAGCCAAATATATATCACTCAATATTATGGTGTTTTATAGCTCAGAGCTATAGTTTTTTTAATTCACTCATGGGATGTTGGAATCACCGGCTGGCCAGCATTTATTTTCCATCCCTAGCTGCAGTTTCTCAACATGGCCAACCAGCAATGCCCACTTCCTACGAGGAATAAAACACAACAGTGTTGCGGGAGGTATATGAGATGACACCAGATTCTGTACCTGCCTGGAGCTTTATTTACAAATCTTTTGAACTGACTGCAGCACAGGTTTCTAGTTACTCTTAGTTCATTTTTCAGCCTCATGGCACCCAGGTTTGCTGAATAGTAGATAGAATAGAAAAGTCAACAGACATATGTCAACTCTGGGTAGGCAAGTAGGAGGCGCATTCTCCCTGTGTCTGCTCTGGGTGCTCCAGTTTCCTCCCACAGTCCAAAGGTATGCAGGTTCAGTGGATTAGCCATGACAAATGCAGGCCTATGGAGATAGGTTGGGAGTAGTGCGTCTGGGTGGGATGCTCTTCGGAGGGTTGGTGTTGTCTCAATGGGCTGATGCTGAATGGCCTGCTTCCACACTAGGGATTCTATGAGTCACTTCTCCTGTCATATTCTTTTGTGGTCTTCTCCTCCTTGCTTGTTTTCCCCATCTTTCTGTTTCAAGCACAATAACTTGGACAACTTATGGACAAATGCATCACTCCCACTGCCAAACTTGCCACGGCATATGGCAACATATTCTGCTCTGAAATGTGTATATGTGGCAAAGAAGTTGTTATGGTGACAGTCAACATGACTGCATTCAAGTAGCAAACCATCTATTGCTTTTCAAGTTGATGTGGGAGATTGAGGAGACTGGGCCAAAGTTGTCTGGAGTTTAGAGGAATGGGAGAGGACCTCACTGAAGCATTGAAAATTCTTCAAGCACCAACAGAAAACAGGAGAAGGATGTTGTCTTTGGTTGTGGACTCTAGAACTCAGTATGGGGTAGACTATTTAGATTAGATTCCCTACACTATGCAAACAAGTCCAACAAGTCCACAAGTTTGGCCCAACAAGTCCACACTGACCCTCTGAAGCATAACCACCCAGACCCATTCCCCTACCCTATATATACCCCTGACTAATGCACTTAACACTATGGGCAACTTAGCATGTCCAATTCACCTGACCTGCATATCTTTGGATCGTGGGAGGAAACCGGAGCACCCAGACACGGGGAGAAGGTGCAAACTCCACACAGACAGTCACCCGAGGCAGGCATCGAACCCGCGTCCTTGGTGCTGTGAGGCAGCAGTGCTAACTACTGAGCCACCGTGCTGCCCATAGGCTGAGGAGAAACTTCTTAATCCGGGGCGTGATGAATCTTTAAAATACCTTCCACAGATGTCTGAGGACATTCCTCATTGAGTCCACTCAAGTCATTGATTTGATAGATTTTTGGATATTAAAGATTTCAGGGGATATGGGAATATTGGAAAAATAGCATCTGAGGTAGATGGTCATGCATGGTCAAGTTGAATAATGGCAAAGACTTGATGGGCCAAATAGCCTATATCTGCTCTTATTTTCCTACAGCACACAGTGTAACTGAAGAAAGGATGTTCACAGACCTCAGCTTTTCTCCATGCAAATGCCACCAGAGCTGCTAAATTTTATTTTATTCACTCATGGTATATGAGTATCTCTGGCTGGCCAGTATTTATTGCCAATTCCTAGTTGCCCTTGAGAAGGAGGTAGTGAGCTATCTTCTTGAACCGCTGCAGCCCATGTGCGAGAGGTAGACTCACAGTGCCCTTACTGAGGGAATTCCAGGTTTTTGACCCAGCGACAGTGAAGGAACAGTGATATATTTACAAGTCAGGGTGGTGAGTGACTTGGAGGAGAAATTGTAGTTGATGTTCCCATGTATCTGCTGCCCTTGGCCTTCTAGATGGAAGTGATTGTGGGTTGGGACGGTGCTGTCTAAGAATCTTTGGTGAATTTCTGCAGTGCATCTTGTGGATAATACTCACTGTATTGGTGATGGAGGGAGTGGATGTTTGAGGATGTGGTGCCAATCAAGTGGGTTGTTCCAAACTGGATGGTGTCAAGCTTCTTGAGTATTGGTGGAGCTACACTCATCCAGGCAAATGGGGAATATTCCATCATACTCCTGACTTGTGGCTTTGTAGATGACGGACAAGCCTTGAGGAGTCAGGAAGTGAATTATTTGCTTCAGTGTTTCTAGCCCCTAACCTGCTTTTGTAGTCAGTGTGTTTATGTGGCGCATCCAGCTGATTTTTCTGATCATTGATAACCCCCAGGATGTTGATAGTGGGGGATTCAATGATGGTAATGTAATTGAAATGTTGAGAGGGGTAGTAGTTAGATTGTCTTCTATTGGCTAAGAAAAAGTGAGCACTGCAGATGCTGGAGATCAGAGTCGAGAGTGGGATGCTGGAAAAACACAGCAAGTCAGGCAGCATCCGAGGAGCAGGAGATTCAATGTTTCGAGCAATAGCCCTTCATCAGGAATCTATTGGCACTGATTGTTGCCTGGCATTTGTGTGCACAGATGTTTCTTGCTGCTTGACAGCCCGAGCAGTATTTTCTGCATTTTCTCTTCTTAATTCAGAGTCTAATTTTAATTGATGCCTTCACTTATGCAGATTATATTCTCTTTCAGCAAGTGTCAAGTATCTTCAGCGGCTTGAATCTTTCCCCTTCCCCTTCCCAAAATATGTCCATGTGTCACCTGGAAGGAAGGAACTGCATCCTCAGGGAATTGAATTGACTGACAGGGAATGAGCGACTGATTTTAGTGCCTTCAGGTTGTTATTGATTCTGAACCTCTGTTTCGTCATGGAATCTGCACCACACAGAAGCCCAGGGCATTTGCGGTCTCTGAGATGACGAGCATTTCATTGCTGGTGTCACATTACCTGCCTCGCCCTCCTTACAGACATTACACTCCACTGTTGCCGTATGTGTGCTGCTGAAATCTAACATCAACTGCAAAGCTGCGAATTTCCGCTCAAGCAGTCTGGGGTAATGTATTTGTCTGAGGATTTTCTCATAGACAAGTGAGCTGTGCCAGTGATAACGAGCTGGATACTGGAAGCCTGTGCACTTGTGATTAACACTGAAAACACTCTTTGCGAGGGAAGGCCGGGGAGTGGTGTGGGGAGCATTGATTGTCGGCAAAGTTTGCCAACTCGATCAGGCAGAATGCCAATTTGTATGCACTTACTGGAGGAAATCCACCCAGTACTTCACACAGAATTCCTTCACATTTCTCTCATCAAACTCTGCCGACACCACCGGCACCTGCCATTATTTCACTATATCAATTCTCTAATTGACATAGTGAAAGTTCTCTAATTGTCTTTTGGCTGATATTCTCCCTTAGTCAACACCACTATCACAGATTAACAGGTCTCATTTTTTTTGTGAGGCAATGGTATGTACAACTTGGCAGCTGCAATCTGTCTTCTTAAAGCAATTTCTGATGTTTGGTCAATGTTTAATCGCATGCGAGATGCTGTTTGAATGCAGGTTGTTTGCTCTTACCACTTGTTCGGGTATCTTGATAATGTCACTGGAAGATGAATCCAGAAACCCCAGCTAATGCTCTGGGAAGACCTGAGTTCTAACCTTGCCACAGCACCTCGTGGAGTCTAAAGGTTTCATTCATAAATCTGAATGACTCAGCTAGTCCCCATAATGGTGATCATGGCAACTACTGTCGATTATTGCAAAATCCATCCTTTCAGGAAAGAAATCCGCTGCAGTTATTTGGTCTGACTTAGAGGTAATTTCAAACCCACAGCAATGTGGTCGACTCTGGATTGTCCTCTGAAATGACCTACTAAGCTTCAGTTCAAGGACAATTAGGGATGGACAACAAATCTTACGAATGACGTCTATATCCCATGTAAGAATCAATAAACAATGGCAAGCTGATGCCTTGAACTGTTGTAATTTTGTGTGGCATAGGTACACTCATTATGCTGTTGAGTATGGGAATCCAGGATTTTGATCTGACAATTATGAATCAATGATGCTTCAGTTCAAAGTCAGTATTGTGTTCCCATGTTCAAAGTACCCCGAACAGTCTAATCATGGTTCCAGGTTCTGCCAGCGTGGGAGGAATAGTTAGGTAGGTGGTTGGAGCAGTGTACATGAGGAATTTGGGGAATTGATTCTCTCCTGAAAGAATTTGAAGGCTGCTGGGTGCAGAGGTGGACTGTTCAAAGGCCAGCCATGATGCTCTGTCCTTTCACTCTCGCTTTTAAATGAGCTCCAAAATGAAGCACATTCCTGCATTAAACCAAGCTCCTTCCCTCCCACCCCTGCAAAAACTGTTCACACCTCCTCACCTGCCAGACACTTCCCATGTCAACCTATAATTCCAGGCAATAAAGGATGTCAACAGATAAGTACAAGCTTTCGGAGCGCTGCTCCTTCGTCAGGTAACTAGTGGGGCAGGATCATCGGACACAGAACTTATAATAAGCTCCAAAAGCTTGTACTTCCAAATAAACCTGTTGGACTATAACCTGGTGTTGTGTGATTTTTAACTTTGTACACCCCAGTCCAACCTGGCTCCTTCACATCATAAAAAATAAGTACAAATAGTGACAATAGCGTGTCGACAGGCTAAATAACAAGTCTTTGCAGGTAATCAACAGATTAATACCTACCTGCCTATCTTCTTTTCCACCTATCCACTCCACCCTCCCCCCCGACCTATCAGCTTCATCCCCTCCCCCACTCACCTATTGTACTCTATGCTACTTTCTCCCCACCCCCACCCTCCTCTAGCTTATCTCTCCACGCTTCAGGCTCTCTGCCTGTGTTCCTGATGAAGGGCTTTTGCCCGAAGTGTCGATTTTGCTGCTCCTCGGATGCTGCCTGAACTGCTGTGCTCTTCCAGCACCACTAATCCAGAATCTGGTTTCCAGCATCTGCAGTCATTATTTTTACCTAGATTAATACAAACAGTGTGCGTAAAGTGTCAACAGCTGAATAACAAGTGAAGGGATGACTTATGAACAGATTAATTAAGATAGACATAATTATAGATAAAAGTAAGATGGTGCTAGAGACAAACCAATTGGCTGGCATCACATGAGTGGATATCAGATTCACCTGACAAGGATCTCACACAAGTAACAAGTAATGGTTTGTCTTGAGCACCATCTTACTTTAGATTATATGTAATGATCACTCTGCCTTAATTAATCAGGATGTGGAGGTGCTGATGTTGGACTGGAATGGACATTTATTTGGAAGCACTAGCTTTCAAAGCGCTGCTTCTTCATCAGGTAGCTAACTGATCAGTTAACTTAATTACTCAGTTCTTTGGTGAAACTTTCACTTGTTATTCAGCTGTTGACACTTCACTCACACCTTCTGTACCTGCAAAGACTTGTTCTTCAGCCTGTCAACACTCTGCTCACACTGTTTGTACTTAACTGTCGACTTTCTTAATTACCTGGGATTGTCTTGCTATTATCTCTGTGCTATATATTCTGTGACTGTACACTTCGTCTGACCAAGGAGCAGTGCTCTAAAAGCTTATGGTTTTAAATAAACCTATGGGACTATAACCTGGTGTCGTGTGACTTTTGTCCACCCCAGCCCAACCCCAGCACTTCCACATCATATGTATATAGAAGGATATTAATATGTATTGAATCAGTTCAAAGAAGGATTACTGGACTAATACTGGGAATGAGCTGATTACCTTTTGATGAAAGGCAAAAAAGGCAATACAGGCTAGGCCTGTATCCTCTGGAGTTTAGAAGAGTCAGAGGTGACTTAATTGAAACATATATGATGGTGAAGGGAATTGACTGGATGGATGTGCAAAGGATTAACATTCCCTCTCATTCTCTTTCTGGACGCGTGGGTCACCAAGATCCACATGTGACAGAGATGTTCCCTGAAACGCTCCACAAGTTGGCACTCGGTCTCTCTGATGTAGTGGAGACCACGTCGAGAGCAACAGATGCTGTAAATAAGGTGGAAGGATAAGGAATTGCCCATTTAAGATAGAGATGAGGAAACATCAGTCATGGTGGTACTGAATGACAGAACAGGCTTGAAGGGCTGAATGGCCTACTCTTGTTCCTTGTCCATATGTTTCTTCAGGCCTTAATGTAAGTTCCTCTTCAAAACCTAACTTCTCCAAAATACACATACTCAGACTTAACTGCACCTGTGACACGCCCTGGGATATTTAGTTACCATACAGATGCTTACGTAAATCCAAGTTGTCATAATTCTGACACAGGAGTGATTAAATGTTTCCAATATTTAATTTCAACATGAAGCAACAGCAGCTATACTTTCGGTTTCTATGTCAACAAATCATCAGGTGCTGTGGCTTTTCCAGTACATTAACTTACTTAGCATGAATCATGCAACACAGGTTGGGTCAAGTTAAACACCATTCGTGTACAGTCTTCTGTAAAAGGCTATTCACTTCAGAAAATATTAGAGGCAAATATCCAACTGACGCAAACGTTGAGAGAATGAGACGCTGAATACTGATGCTGTAGATAAGAATTGGCTGCAGCTCTGATTTAAGTCTCGACTTGCACTCTCATCTTGTTTTCTTCAGCTTTTTGGCAATCTTCAATGTTCTTATTTGTATCATCAATAGCCACAGGTGAAGTGCCGGAAGACTGGAGGTTACCTAACATGGTGCCATTATTTAAGAAAGGTGGTAAGGAAGAGGCCAGGAACTATAGACTGGTGAGCTTGACATTGGTGGTGGGCAAATTGCTGGAGAGAATCCTGAGGGACAGGATTTACACATATTTGGAAAGGCAAGGACGGATTAAGCATAGTCAACATGGCTTTGTCCATGGGAAATCGTGTCACGCTAACTTTATTGAGTTTTTGAGGAAATAACGAAAAGGTTGATGAGGGCGGTGTGTTGGACATGATCTATTGGACTTCAGTATTGTGTTTGACAAGTTTACTCATGGTCAACTGGTTCACAAGATTAGATTACATGGAATACAAGGGGAATTAGCCATCTGGATGCGGAACTGGCCCCAAGGTAGAAAACAGAGGGTAATGGTGGGGGGTTGCTTTTCAGATTGTTGGCCTGTGGCCAGTGGAATGCCACAAGGATTGGTGCTGGGTCCTCTGCTTTTCGTCATTTATATGAATGATTTGGGTCTGAACATAAGAGGTATAGTTAGTAAATTTGTAGATGACATCAAAATTGGAGGTATATTGATGTGGAGGGGCCGGTGTTGGACTGGGGTGAACAAAGTTAAGAATCTCACAACACCAGATTATAGTTGAGAGTGTGTTGCTGGAAAAGCACAACAGGTCAGGCAGCATCTAAGGAGCAGGGGAATTGACGTTTCGAGGAGGAGCCCTTCATCAGGCTCCCCCGAAACATTGATTTTCCTGCTCCTTGGATGCTGCCTGACCTGCTGTGCTTTTCCAGCAACACATTCCCGACGCTGATCTCCAGCATCTGCAGACCTCACTTTCTCCTAGTTGATTAACACCAGGTTATAGTCAAACAGGTTTATTTGGAAGCATTAACTTTTAAAGTGTTGCTCCTTCATCAGGCAACTCGTGGAGAAGGATCATAAGACAGAGAATCTACAGCAAAAGATCACAGTGTCATGCAATTAAAATGATATATTGAACAAACCTAGATTGCTGTTAAGTCTCTCAACGTTTAGAATGGGTTGCAGGTTTTGGTTCATTAATATGTAAATCCCAGAACTTCTTTTAAGTCACATTCTTGAGATAAGGTATAATGGACAGCGAAGAAGTTTACCTTGAAACACAGCAGGATCTTGATCAGATGGGCCATGGGCTGAGGAGTGACAGATGAAGTTTAATTTAGATAAATGTGAAGTGCTACATTTTGGGAAGTCAAATCAGAGCAGGACTTAATGGGAAGGTCCTGGGAAGTGTTGTTGTGAAAAGAGACCTTGGAGTGGGGTTTCAGAGTTTCTTGAAAATGGAGTCTCAGTTAGATAGGATAGTGAAGAAGGTGTTTGGTATGTTTGCCTTTATTGGTTGGTGCACTGAGTATAGAGGTTGGGAATTCATGTTGCAGCTATTCATGTTGTGGCATTGGTTAGGCCACTTTTGGAATACTGCATTCAATTCTGGTCTCCCTTTTATAGGAAAGATGTTGTGAAATGTCATAGAGTCATAGAAATGCACAACACGGAAAAAGACCCTTCAATCCAACTCGTCCATACCGACCAGTCATCGCAACTCAATCTAATCCCACCTGCAAATACCCGGCCCATATCCCTCCAAACCCTTCCTATTCATATACCCATCCAGATGCCTTTTAAATGTTGCAATTGTACTGGTCTCCACCACTTCCTCTGGCAGCTCATTCCACACATGTACCATCCTCTGCATGAAATAGTTGCCCCTTAGGTCTCTTATATATCTTTGCCCTCTCACCCTCAACCTATGCCCTCCAGTTTTGGACTCCTCCACCCCAGGGAAAAGACTTTGTCTATTTACCCTATCCATGCCACTCATGATTTTATAAACCTCTATAAGATCACCCCTCAGCCTCCGACGCTCCAGGGAAAATAGCCCCAGCCTGTTCAACCCCTCGTTATACCTCAAATCCTCCAACCCTGGCAACATCCTTGTAAATCTTTTCTTAACCCTTTCAAGTGTCAGAACATCTTCCCGATAGGAAGGAGACCAGAATTGCACACAATATTCCAAAAGTGGCCTAACCAATGTCCTGTACAGCCTCAACATGACCTCCCAACTCATGTACTCAGTACTCTGACCAATATAGGAAAGCGTACAAACGCCTTCTTCACTGTCCTATCTACCTGCAACTCCACTTTCTGGGAGCTATGAAACTGCACTCCAAGGTTTCTTTGTTCAGCAACACTCCCTCGGACCTTACCATTAAGTGTATAAGTCCTACTAAGATTTGCTTTCCCTAAATGCAGCACCTCACATTTATCTAAATCAAGCTCCATCTGTCACTCCTCAGCCCACTGGCCCATATGTGCCAAATGGGTAGATTTAGGATATCTGGTTGGCATGGATGGTTTGGATTGAAGAGCTTGTTTATGTGTTGTACATCCCTATGACTATGACTCTGTATTGACCATTGTGCCATCTTCCTACGACTCAGAAGGGGATACTATAACAACAGTGCAAACTGATGATTAACAGAAACTTACAAAAGGGACAGACACTTATCAGATTAAAGGAACATTTTCCAGAGTGATGGTGCACCCCAGTCCTTGCTGTGTGCACTGCTCTCCAAAGGCAATCCTCCTCTCTATGCTGAGTCTTAGGGCCCAGTCTAATTATCAGTGGTAAAGGATAGACTACTAGAAAGTCTTAGCAATAAGAGGAACTTTTGTTCTGTAATAAGACATCGTTTGCTGTATGACAGCAATAAGTACAATTAGCCTTATCTAGTTAGGAGTAATGACAGCTATCAGGAGCAGGTATGACATGTGTGTCTCCAATGATATCTCATGCACCCTAATTTCTCCATCATGAACCGGTGACACTTCATCATGTTGGATGAAGCGAATACAATTTCAATATATTCTCTTTCCGAACCATTGCTTACATTCCCAACTAATGACACCACCTGCCTTCACCGCTATCTAAGTCCAACTGTCATTGAAACCTTCATCTGTGCTTTTGTTATTTTGAAACCTTAAGATTTCAGTGCAATCTCATGTCATGCATCCTCCAAAAGTATCAGTTCAACTGAAGTTCTGCTACTTGCACTACATTATACCTCACATACTAATCATTCCTGCCCTCCCTATCCCATATTGTCATTTTATCTGCTTTAAGGGAATTGAAAATGTGCAGATCTGAAGGAAGGTCCCAGGACCCGCAATGTTAACTCTGCTTTCTCTCCACAGATACTGCTGGACCTGCTGGGTTTCTCCAGTAATTCCTGTTTTTTTTTGTTGAAAGTTTACAAACTCTGGGATCCGAATGTACTGCTGTAATGATTACATCATGCTACCATCCCCTGACTAGTGTTATTAAACCAGTGACGTGTTTTGTGCATTGTTCAGAGTTTGAGACTCTGCTTTTCAGGTTATCTTATGCTTGTTGGATGTGTCTACCTGAGTCAATCCTACGCTTTCAATAGTGTTATTTAGCTGCAGTTCTGCGTAACCCAGAGCTTTTCTTCTTCAAAAATGTGACGTGCCTTCACTTTCATTGTATACCTGTAACATGGAAGCATGTTAATTGGGTGCTCATTCAGTACAACACGGAAAGAATGGCGCTCTGCAAAATGCATTGGAGATTGAATTTCTCTTATAATCAGCTGGCTATTATCTCATTAAACTTTGGCATAAATATTTTAATAATCCAAACGTCATATACTTGCGGCACAAAGGATGCTGATATTGAATCCAGTCCTTGAACCAAGAGGGCTTTCCCATGCACACAAAGCTAGATCATGTACCCACTCATCTGCTACTCTGCACTATAAATGCTCTTTTGTCTCCTATTTAAATTAGGATGTAAAAGCGTTGGGGTGGCTCAGAGGAGATTTGCTAGATTGATACAAAACAAAAAACTGCAGACGTCGGCAGTCTGAAACGAAAACAGAAATTGCTGGAGAAACTCAGCAAGTCTGACAGCATCTGAGGAAAGAAAGCAGAGTTAATGTTCCAAGTCCAGTGACTCCTCATCCAAACACATTGAAGAAGGTCTTCTCCTTTCTCCCACAGTGTTTCTATTCACACCTTTCTTCTTTTTCTCCATCGTTACTTTGGCTTTCTTGCCTAGTACTTGACAAAATCTTTGCCCAAACCAATTCTGATTAAGAGTCACCATACTGGAAAAGCTAACTCTGTTGGCCTCCCACAGAGTCAAAAAATGTGATGGAGTGGGGGGTTCAGAGTGAGGGTTCCCTTAAAGCAGAAAAAATGACAATATGGGATAGGGAGGGCAGGAATGATTAATATGTGAGGCATATGCTCAAAATGTTGACTCTCCTGCTCCTCAGATGCTGCTTGACTGGCTGTGCTTTTCCAGCACAACACATTTTTTTACTCTGATCTCCAGCACCTGCAGTCTTCACTTTATCCCTGTCTTCCCACAGATGCTGAGTTTCTCCAGCAATTCCTGTTTTTGTTCCCTAGATTGATACCTGGAATGTGTGGGTTGTCTTCTGTCCGAAGATTGGACAGATTAGACTTCTTTTCATGGAGGTTGGAAGAGTGAGGAGTGATTTGATTGAACGAGAGACAGTGATGTAGTGCACTTCAAAAGCAATGCAGAGCCCCAAACAAATGTTCTGGGTACATGGGTTTGAATCCCATCATGGCAAATGGTGAGATTTGAATTCAATGAAACCTTGATTAAAGAGTTGGTCTAATGATAACTATATAACCATTGTCAATTGTCATTAAAAATTCATCTGGTTCACTAACATTATTCAAAAAGAGAAATAGCCATCCTTACCTGATCTACCCTACATGTGACACCACACAAAGCAATGTGTTTGATCATTTAAATGTCCACAAGGCAATTGGGGCTATAAATACTGGCCTGGCCAGAGATATCCTCATCCCATCAATGAATAAAAAGCAATTTAAGACTGGGAAGGTCTTGACAAGGATGTTGTTGAAAGGAGAGGCCAGACTTAGGCATACTGCTCAAAAATTAGGGTTGCCCAGTTAGGACAGAGATAGGGAGCCTTTTATCTCTCTAAAGGTAGAATAATTTTGGAACTGTACAAGTTGTAGAAGTTAGGGTCACTTAATATTTTTACTTCAGAGACAGATAGAATCTTGCTACACAAGGGAGTCAGAGGGAGCAGTAGATGTCTCAATAATCAATCTCACATTTTAATCTTATTTTGCTGGGAGATGTTATGCCAAAGTAGATGGTTGGAGTTATAGTACAGATCAGCCATGATCTGATTGAATTCGAGGGACTGAACAGTGAACTTAAAATCCCTACAGTGAGGAAGAAGGCCATTTGGCCCATTGAGTCCACACCAACCCTCCAAACAGCATCCCACCCAGACCCACCTCAATACTCTATCCCCATAAACCTGCATTCCCATGGCTAACTCAGTAACCTGTGCATCCCTGCACACTATAGGGCAGTTTAGCATGGCCAATCCACCTTACGTGGGCGTTTTTGGACTGTGGGAGGAAACGAAAGCACCCAGGGAGATGTGGGGAGAATGTGCAAACTCCACACAAGCAGTCAACTGAGGGTGGAATCAAACCCAGGTTTCTGGTGCTGTGAGGCAGCAATGCTACCACTGAGACACCTGGCTGCTCCTTGTTCCTGTGTTTCTGTGTTCCTTACTATATTGCCACAAAACCTGTTGCTGATTTTAAAAAATGGCTGCCTGATCACAATTCAGAAAGACCAACTTACATGTGAGGCAGCTGCTGTGACATCTACGTTCCTATCTCTGAGTGGAATGAAAGATTTTGAACATGCGTTTTTTATTTATTCATCATTGCCAGTAGTTATTGTCCCTAACTGCCCTAGAGAAGATAGTGTTGAGTCGCCATTGTGAAATGCTGCAATACAGTGTGAATAAATTGCAGTGTAGCTGGGTTCACAGTGCTTTTAGGAAAGAAATGCATGGATATTGACCCTGTCACCATGAAGGAGTGGTAATACATTTCCATGTTCAGATGGTGTGTGACTTGGCTGTTGGCATGCATGTATCGGTGGTTGTATGCATCAGATATTCTTGCCTTCAAGGTGTTAGAGATCACAGATTTGAATGAAGCTGTCAGAGTGAGTTACTACAATGCTTCTTATAGATGGTATATGCTGAAGTCACTGTGTCAGTGATGGAGAGAGTGAATGTTTGAGGATGTGGTCCGGATCAAGCGGGCTACTTTGTCCTGGATGGTGTCCAGCTTCTTGAGTGTTGTAGGAGCTGCATTTTTCCAGGCATGTGGAGAATATTCTTGTACTTGGGGAGTTAGGAGATGACTTACTCATCACAGAATTCCTAACCTTTGACCAGCTCTTGCAGCCATTTATATTGCTGCTTCAATTCAGTTTTTGATCCATGGTAATCCCCAGAATGTTGATAATCGGGAATTCAATGATAGTAATGCCATTGAACATCAAGAAGTTATGGTTAGATTCTCCCTTGTTATTGATGGTCACTGCCTGTCACTCGTGTGGTACAAAAGTTATCTGCCACTTGTCAATTCAAGCCTGGATATTGTCCAAGTCTTCCTACATTTGGACATGAATTGTTTAAGTATCGCTAACTGAAGTCACGAATTGTGCATAATATCCTGCAATCATCAGTGAAAATCCACCTTTCATGGAAACGTAGAAACTAGTATCAAGGGTAGACCATTCAGCTCCTTGAGTCTGCTCCATCATTCAATATGATCATGACTGATCCTCTATCTCTTGCTTTCTCCCCCTAACCTCTTTAAATTGAAATAATCAAACAATCTTGATCTTGCTAATGGTAACCTTGCTTTGTGCACCTACTGTGCAGCCATAACCCTGAATGCCTTCTTCTGTTTAAGCACTCTATGATCTGTATGATTTTGCTTGATGTGATCTGCCTGTACTGCTCTCAGAACAAAACATTTCACTGTACTTAGGTACATGTGACAGCAATAAATCAAATCAAATCAAACCCTTGATGCCTAATGACAGAGGCAGGGCCTAGGAAATAAGTCTCACTCCTGTAGAGATTTCCTGAGACCAAGATTTTGGATTAGATTCCCTACAGTGTGGAAACAGACCCTTCGGCCCAACAAGTCCACACTGACCGTCTGAAGAGCAACCCATCCAGACCCACTCCCCTACACCTATCACTATGGACAATTTAGCATGGTCAATTCACCTAACCTGCACATCTTTGGATTGTGGGAGGAAACCGGAGCACCCAGAGGAAACCCGCACAGACACGGAGAATGTGCAAACTCCATACAGACAGTTGCCCGAGGCGGGAATTGAACCCAGGTCCCTGGCGCTGAGGCAGCAGTGCTAACCACTGAGCCACCATGCTGCCACAATGATTGACTTCTAACAGACACAGCCATTTTCTTTTGGGATCACTGGGGTTCTATGGAAATTTCCCTTCCCACTGTGATTCCCATTGACTCTAATTTTGCTAGGACCTTTGGTACTGTACGCAGTCAAATGCTATCTCAATGTTAGAGGTAGTCATTCTCACCACCCTCCTGGAGTTCAGCTATCGCCCACACGTGGACCAAGATGGTAATAAGATCAGGAGTTGAGTGGTCCTGACCAAACTGACATTAAGTGAACAGGGTTTCATGCTGAGCAAATATTGCATGGTCGTCCTGTCACCGACCCCTTCCATTACTTTGACAAGAGTGAACTGACAGGATGGTAATTGATCAGTTTGGATACCATCTGCTTTTTTGTGGAGAGGACACACATCAGTAGTTTTCCACATTGCTGGATTGACATCGGCATTGTGAATTCTTGGGAAACACATTTTCACAAATTGCCTCAAAGAAGCGTGATGGGATTCATGATTTTCAATACGATAAAGAAATGGGCAGAATCTCAAAGTTGCAACCTATACAGTTGCTCACTCTCCAAATATATATTCAAGAGTCAGCTGGATGACATTTCTGACAGCTGTAGCTCCCATTAAAGCATGTGGCTTTCCATGGGAATATGCAAGCTTCAGATTTCTGTTTGAAGAGTACACATTCCGTGACCTTCCACTTGCCATGTGCATCTTAAAAACAGAAAGCCTCCATAACCTACAGCGAATCAAAAGCAGCAGACAGATGCCCCACAACAGGAACTGAGCATGTAATCTAAGATGACACACCAGTGCATTGAGAATGTCAGAGATGGCACCTATTGGATAAAAGCTTAAACTAAAGTTCTTCCATCCCTCTCAGCTGAATGTAACAGATTCCACCTCACTAAGGTAAAGAAGAACGCAGGCTCTCCAGGGATTCCAGAGAATGGTCATCCTCAGCCCAGCAGTAGGGAAAGGACAGATTAGCTGGATGGTTGTCTCATTGCTGTTGATGTGATCTTCCAGGGTCCATGTTAGCTGCAGCATCTTCCAATCCCACAATTGGTGAGAATTTTGTCCCAGGCAGGGGAGCAATGGAGACATTGGCTTGATGGAGAGGTTCCATAGTATGTAGTTCAAATCCTGAATAAGAATTTTCTGGTCTGTACAGAGCTGCAAGGGACTGGACTGACAAAAGCATCTTTCACAGAGCTACTGGGAGAGAAACGTCTGTCTCCTGAAAAATGTTCTGTCTAAAGTTGCTACATTTCAAAGCTAGTTCTCTAGTAATGACACACTTGAGGCATACTAATGACATGCTCAGATAACCTTTTTTTAAAATATCGCTTGTTAGCAAGGAAGTAATGTCACAGGAGATTCATTAATTCTCGGTCAAATAAATGTGTGTGTCTTTTGTTTTTTATTTAATTACTTTGGTTGCATGGGCAAACTGGGTAGCCCAATTGTGCACAGCAAGATCCCAAATGCAGCAGAGCAGATGACCAAATAATCTGCTTGGCTGGAGTTATTTGAGGGATAGATGTTGGCCAGAACATTCTTGCTAGCATCTCCTTTTCCTCTTTGTACAGGTCTCACTTTTCTTAAAACCATCTTTTAGCTGCTGTCTTCAATTTATATTTATGAACTTCCAAGAACTCTTTGCTCCCATGTTCCCATTGAATTCCTCTGATAGAAATTCCACCCACTTTTAAAGATTCAGTTGTCTTCCTGTAAATTCAGTTTAGAGTGGAGAAGTGATCCCACTGAAACATGTAAAAATTCTTAAGGGATCGGCACATGCTGTAAAAATGTTTTGCTTGGCGGGGATGGCCTTTGGGGACTAAAACCAGAAGAAATATCTTCACTCACTGGGTTGTAGATATTTGGAATTGTCTACCCCAGTGCACTGTGGGTATCCAGCAATTGATCATCATAGAGATTGTATCCAAATATTTATAAGACTATAAGAGATACGAGCAGAAATTAGGCCATTCAACCCATCAAATCTGCTCCACCATTCAATCATGGCTGATAAGTTTCTCAGCCCCATCCTCCCACTTTCTCCCTGTAACCCCCGATCCCCTAGCTGGGGGAACTACTGGGCCATAACCTCCTGGGTGTCCATACTGCCACTACCAGAGCTCCAACAAACCAGATTGAAAGATGGTGGGCACTGACAATTGAGTGACAGTTGCTGATAGCCAGAAGCTAACTGTTAGGACATTGCACTGGCCGTGGACATATCAGGTTATGTTCTTTGGGAGGTAGAACCGAGAAGTTGAACATTACTTAAATTGGGGAAAACTGTGGAAAGCTGTAGCGTGGAGGGATTTGGAAGTCCAAATGCATAAATCACAAAAAAGCCATCATCAAGTTCAGCGGGTCACGGTAAAGGCTTTCATTTTAAAAGAAATGGAGTATAAAAGTAAGAAGGTCTTGTTAAACTATGCCATGCACTCGTCAGATCACATTTGGAACACTATGAATAGTTTTGGGGCCCTTATTCAATGATAGACATGCTGACATTGGAAACAGTCCAGAGAAGGTTCAGCAATCCAAGTATGGAAAGATTTATCCAAAGAGGATAAATTTAGTGGGATTTAGAAGTATGAGAGACAACCGAATTCCAGCATATAAGATTCTTAGGGAACTTGACAGATGATATGGGAAGTTGTTTCCCTTGTGAGAGAATCTAAGAGCAGAAGTCTCATGATAGATGACCAGATAAGACCAAAATGAGGAGGAATTTCTTCTCAGATGCTAATAACTCTGGAATTCTTCACCACAAATGGCTGTTGTGGCTAGGTCATTTGAGTATATTCAAGACAGATTTCCAATTAGTAAGAGTTGTAAGGAAAGGCAGGAAAGTGGGGTTGAGGATTATCAGATTTGCCGTGATGTCATTGAATAGTGTAGCAGACTTGATGGGCTGAATGTCTTACTTCTGCCCTTGTGTCTTATGGTCTTATGAACATTGATCATTCAGCTGACTGAGACTTAAGAGGTCTGCAAAAGTTCTGCTCCTTCTCAGCCCCCTGCCCTGCTCTGTGGCAAATAAGGCAGAGTCTGCCAGGCCAGAGTGGGGTTCCTCACACTGTTCATCACCACAATGCAAACCCTCGTCTCACCAGACAATAGACTGACAAAAAGAGAGAGAACCAAGAGATATGGGGATGCTGCAGGAAAATGGAGTTGAAGTTAATGTCGAAGGGTGGTTAAGAAAGCATTTAGCACGCTTGCCTTCATTGCTCAGACCTTCGAGTATAAGAGTTGGGACGAAACGTTGAGGTTGTGCAGAATGCTGGTGAGGCCTCTTCTGGACTACTGTGTCCATTTCTGGTCACCCTTTTATAGGAAGGTTATTAGTAAGTTAGAGAAAGTTCAGAAAATTTTTACCAGGGTGTGGTGAAAATGGGGGGTTGGGGTTATAAGGAGAGGCTAGATAAGCTGGGACTTTCTTCACTGGAGTATAGGAGGCTGAGGGATGACCTTATAGAGGTTTATAAAATCATGAGGGATTTAGATGAGGTGCATGGCAGGTGTATTTTCCCGAGGGTTGGGGATTTCGAGACTAGGGGGCATATTTTTAAGGTAGAGGAGAAAGATTTAAGAAAGACATGAGGGGCAAAGTTTTTAAAAAAACAGTAGAATGAGCTTCCAGAGGAATTGGTGAATGCAGGTACACTTTCAAAGTTCCAAAGATATGCAGGTAAGTACATGAATAAGAAATGTTGGAAGGATATGGACCAAACGCAGGCAGGTGGGGCTAGTTTAATTTGGGATTATGATCCGCATGGATTGGTTTGACCAAAGAGTCTGTTTCCATGATGTTTGTCTCTAAGACTCTATGACTCAAAGATCAGCCATGACGATGTTGAAAACAAAGCAGACTTAAAGAGCTGAATAGCTTGTTCCTGCTCCTATTTCTTATGCTCCTCAGCACATTTATAATGGGAATGACTTGGGTAAAGCAGTCATACTGTACTTCCACACTCTGACTTCTGGTGGTGTTGTGCACTAAACATTCCTTTTGCAGTTTTCATTACTCATCACACACTTCATTGCACAACACCGAGCTGCCAAGTTGAAAACGAGCCATTTGGCCCAACCAGTCTGTGCTGATGTTTATCCCTCACAAGTGCAACACTGATCCATTGTGGCCAACTTGTGACTGTATCGCTTCATTTCACTATCCTTAAACCATCCAACTAACCTGTCCTTCCGGTAACTTCTGAGGATGAGTCACTAGATCTAAAATGTTAACTCTGATTTCTCACCACCGATGCTGCCAGACCTGCTGATCTTTTCCAGCAATTTCTGTTTTTGTTGTCTCCAGGTAATTTTTTTCATCTTTCTGTGCAAGTTTCTTTCTCTCGATCTTGAATCCTTGATATTTAATGTTATATCGCTGTCACTATGTTATAGACCTTGGCCCATTCCTTCATCACCTTAAACATTTCGGTCAAATCTCCACTGCGCCAATTAAAACAGCTCCAATTTATAACAGAGAAGGTTGATTCTCATGTAAAAGGGCAAGATAGCACACACACACAAACAGGTAGGAAATTATATTTTGAATGTTGTCTTTGATGTTAATGCTTTTGGTTTTGAAATCCCTTCATGAAACTCATTTTCCCTCTATCCGATCTCCTTCCGTCCAACAGCTCTCAGGGATATTTGAGTTTCTGTAATCATGCCTTTATCTCAGATTTTCATCGATCCACTATGACAATGCTTCCAGCTGTGTAGGCCCTTGACCCTGCAATGCCTTCCCCAAACCTCACTGTCTCTCCACTCCTCCCACTCCCTTAGGAGACTTCTCAAAACCAAACACTTTTGGTCCCAATATCTCCTTATGATGCCAGGGGTCAAATTGTATTTGGTATTTCTTTGAAAAATTCATTCACAGGATGAGGATGTCACTGGCTAAGCCAGAATTTATTGCCCATCCCTAATTGCCTAGAAGGCAGTTAAGAGTCAACCACATTGCTGTGGGTCTGGAGTCACATGTAGGCCAGACCAGGTGAGGATGGCAGGTTTCCTTCCCCAGAGGATATGAGTGAGTCAGATGGGTTTTTCCAACCACTGAGAGTGGATTCATGGTAATCATTAGACTCTTAATTCCAGACTTTTTTGTCAAATTCAGATTTTACCGTGGTGGGATTTGAACCCAGGTTCTCAGAACATTTCCTGGGTTTCTGGATTAGCAGTCCAGACAATGCCACAAGGCCTTTGCCTCCCTGAAGCACCTGTGAAGCATTGTGATACATCATACTCCAACAAAGGTGCAATATGAATCCAAGTTGTTGTTGATACATGCAATTCTGCTTTCTTTTCTATTTCTGTTTAGGTTTATTCCCAGCTGCACATGGACCAGTGTACACAGCCACAAAGCATGGTGTAGTTGGATTCACCAGGGCTATAGCAGTAAGTACTCCTTAGTCATGATTTTCTTCCTTGGCCAATATTATTCTTTATGTGCCTTTACTGTTCATATGACACTAAGATCAGGTGGAACCAGTGTTTTAAGTTTCTTTATGCTTTCTGTGTTTTGGTGCTACAGAATACAGCAATCCAATCAATTGCTTGACAAAGGTCAGTATGTTTTACATAATAAGAACATAAAAACCAGGAACAGGAGTAGGCCATCTAGCCCCTAGACCCTACTCCACCATTCAATAAGATCATGGCTGATCTTTTCATGGACTCAGCTCCACTTACCCGCCCACTCACCATAACCCTTCATTCCTTTACTGTTCAACAATCTATCTGTCTTTGCCTTAAAAACGTTCAACGAGGTAGCCTCAACTGCTTCACTGGGCAGGGAATTCCACAGATTCATAACTCTTTGGGTAAAAGAAGTTCCCTCTCAACTCAGTCTGAAATCTGCACCCCAATATTTTGAGGATATGCCCCCTAGTTCTAGTTTCACTTGCCAGTGGAAACAACTTTTCTGCTTCTATTTTATCTATTTAAGCCATTCGGTTCACCTAATGTCCTTCAAACAGGGAAATCTGCTATCCTCGCCTGGTCTGGGCCATATGTGACTCCAGACCCACAACAGTGTGGTTGATTCTTAACTGCAATTCCAGATAGGCAATAAATGCTGGCCTAGCAGAAGTGCCAGTTTAAGTTTATAAGTTTCTGTAAGATCTCCATCATTCTTATAATTTCCAATGGTCCCGGTATTTTCAATGTCTCCCCGTTAGCCAACCCTCTCAGCTCTAGAATCAACCGAGTGAACCTCCACTGTACCTTCTCCAGTGCCTGCACATCCTTTGTCAAGTAAGGAGACCAAAACTGTTTTTATTCTTATCAACAGCATTCAGCTCAGGAGAAAGTGAGGACTGCAGATGCTGGAGACCAGAGTTGAAAAGTGTGGTGCTGGAAAAGCGCAGCAGGCCAGGCAGCATCCAAGGAGCAGGAGAATCGACGTTTCAGTCATAGGCCCTTCTTCAACCATTGCTGAAGAAGGGCTTATACCCAAAACGTTGATTCTCCTGCTCCTCGGATGCTGCCTGGCCTGCTGCACGTTTCCAACACCACACTTTTCAACAACAGCATTTAGCTCAGCCAAGCCATCCAGGTGTCATTTAACATTGAAAAACAGAATACTGCAGATGCTGGAAACTTAGAACAAACACCCAGAATGCTGAAGAGCTGAGCTGATCTTGCAACATCTGTGCAGAGCGAAACAGAGTTAACGTTTTGAGACCCATATGACTCTTCTTCAGAATGCGATTCGTACCAGACACATTAACTCTGTTTCTCTATCCACAGATACTGCTAGACCTCCTGAATCTAATGTTAATGTGTCCAGTATGACTCCCATTCTGATGAAGAATCATACCAGACTTGAAACTTTAACTCTGCTTCTCTGTCCTCAGATACTGCTGAATTTCTCTGTGCATGTATCATGTTTTGTTTTTCCCATTCTTCACATCATTTGTCCCCATCATCTTGAGGGACATTGTGTTGAAGTAGAGACCTTCCCCCCTTCAAGTCTTGGATTGAGACTGCAGAACCCATTTGGCATAGTGACCTTAGTGGAGAGAATTTCATTTGGTTTGCCTTGATTGCATTCGAACCTTGACCCCACAGATGGCCAGTGCCTAACTCACCATCCTATTTGGCCACCCCTGAACATGTTAAATCTTAATGTTAAGAACATAGAGCATAGAATAGTACAGCATAGTACAGGACCTTTGGCCCATGATGCTGTGCCAAGCATTTATCTTAATCTACGATCAACCTAATCTACACTTCCTTCAATTTACTGCTGTCCGTGTGCTTGTCCAGCAGTCGCTTAAATGTCCCTAATGTATCTGAATCTACTACCACTGCTGGCAGTGCATTGCACCCACCCATCACTCTCTGTGTAAAGAACCCACCTGTGACATCTCCCCACACCTTCGTCCTAAAATGATGGCCCCTCGTGACAGTCATTTCTGCCCTGGGGAAAAGTCTCTGGCTATCTACTCTATCTATGCTTCTCATTACCTCGTACACCTCTATCAAGTCACCTCTCACCCTTCTTCTGTCCAGTGTAAAAAACCTTAGCTCACTCAACCTCTCTTCATAAGACATGCCTTCCAATCCAGGCAGCATCCTGGTAAATGAGGTTAATGTTGCTTTCCAGGGTTTCATGCCCTGGGCTATGAATGTAGTGAGGGCTCATTGGTGATCAGGAAAGGTGATTGTTGAAAATGACTTGTCCAAGAACACTGCACTGAGGAGGTTGGGTGTGATGCTGGACTCTTGACATTTACTGTAAACAAGGATCACCCCTGGTCGGGCCTAGTACAGGCAGAAAGAACAAATCTCCAAATGAGACTGACTTCTCAGCAATCTGGACGGGGGAAGGGAGAAGATAAAATTTCTGAAGGATGGGTTCAGATCCTACCTTCCCAGGGATCCTCACTAGGTGCCCAGCCATTATTTGCTGTTGTTCCCTGATGCATTAGGCAGCTCACTCCAACCTTCTCAGGGGCAACCAGAGATGGGCAGTAAGTGCTGGCCCAGTCAACAGCAGTGACATTCATAAGTGGGACCGTGCAGTCTGATAAACAGTAACTGTCTTGCGGCTTTCGTTCAGGCAACCTCGAAGCTGTTGGACTATGGAGTTCGGATCAACACAATTTGTCCAGCCTTTGTGGATACTCCGCTTTTGAACTCTGTGAATCAAGAGCAAATGATGGGGAGATACTACATACTCAAGGATACGGTGAAAAAATTGATTCAACACTACGGAATATTGGAGTAAGTACATTTTGGGAAATGGAAGAGTGGTGTAAGAAGTCGACAACATCTGACAGGGAGTGAGTTGCATCAAAGTCGGGGGAATTGGAGCGTGTTTGGTTTCTATCAGAATGCTCCACACCAAACAACTAAGCAGCACAGAACAACCTTGGTTATCCAAACATCAATTATCCGAAATTCAGATTATCCAAACACGATCTCAAGGTCCCGTAAAAACATTATCTGTTATCTGAACAATCAATATCCAAATAAAATACTCCCACCTGTCTTGCTTGGATAATTGAGGTTGTTCTGTACATATCTCCCCCACAACATGGTGGTAATCTGAAACATTCTTTTCTCCAGACAACCCATGGATATTATGGTTTGTCTTTTATTCACTCATGGGATGAGGGTTTCACTGGCTGGGCCAGCATTTACTACCCAGAGGTCAGATAAGAGTCAACCATGTTGTTGTGGGTCTGGAGTCATATGTAGGTCAGACCAGGTAAGGATGGCAGTTTCCTTCCTTAAAGGACATCAGTGAACCAGATTTTATTTTCTGACAATCAACAATGGATTTGTGGAAGGGCAGTATCTCTGCAGAGCTGACTTATTCTTTGCAAATAACACTTACCACTAATACCTACTTCTCATTTATATCTCTCCTCCTCTATTACTGTTAGCAATCCCTTTGGAACTGACACCCTCACCAACTGTTCCACATGCTAACACTCTGTGTCACCCTATCACTTTTCCAAATCCCTTCAGTTCTGAGGAAGAGTCACACTAGACTCGAAACCTTAAGTCAGCACAACATCAAAGATCGAAGGACCTGTACTGCGCCATGGTATTCCATGTCCTTTGTCTCCCCTCAGATGCTGTCAGATTGGCTGAGTTCATTCAACACACTACTTTTATTAAAGGAGGTTACAATGCACAACAGTCTTACCCTCACTGGTCAATCAGCCTGAAAAGACTGAATGACCATCTCTATCCCTTGGATGGTCATCCTAAACCAACACTCCAGGGTCTGGGGCCATGGGCATGAGGGAAATGGGGCAGGGGGGTTGGAAAAGCAGCCTGGCTCCCATTGCATCCCACATACTGGATTGGGTTAAAATTGTCCTCATTGTTTCTAAATTCCCAGTTGGAGGAAGCAAGAGCATAAATTTAGTTTGGACAGAAGGGCAAAATATATGTCAGTGTACACTGAAATTAAACAGAATAGAACCATTCCCAACAATATTCCACACCAGGCTCCAAAACATTTCCAAGAAGTCCTTTTTTAAGATAGTCTACAACTTTTATATTATTCTGACTTTTACGAATGGATCTTTACTGCTAAATCCGAAACATATGGAAATGTTGCATTGAGCAACAACAACTTGCTTTTTACAACCTCTTTTAATGGAGGGATGTGTCACATAGCAGTTCACCAGAGTGTGATCAAAGATGATTTGGCACCGCATGAGGAGGTATTGGACAAATTATCAAAAGTCATGGTCGAATAATGTCAGAGATGTACAGACCCTTCGGTCCAACTCGTCCATGCTGAACAGTTGTTCTACATTAATCTAGTCCCATTTACTAGCATTTGGCCCATGTCTCTCTAAAGCCCTCCTATTCATATACCCATCCAGATGCCTTTTAAATTTTGTAATTGTACCAAACTCCACCACTTCCTCTGGCAGATCATTCCATACTCACACCACCCTCTGCATGGAAAGGTTGCCCTTTAGGTCCCTTTTAAATCTTTCCTCTCTCACCTTAAACCTGTGTCCTCTAGTTTTGGACTCCCCTACCCTGGAGAAAAGACCTTAACTATTTATCCAATGCATGCTCCTCATGATTTTGGAAACTTCAATTAGGTCACCCTTCATCCTCTCTCTCTCCAGGGAAAATAGCCCCAACTTATTCAGCTTCTCCCTGATGCTCAAACCTTCCAACCTTGGTTATATCCTTTTAAATCTTTTCCGAACCCTTTCAAGTTTCTCGACATCTGTTTTAAGGAGACTCTTAAAAGATAAATCGAGGGCAGAGTATTTTAAGAAAGTCCAGTATCGCTGAGGGCATGGCTTCCAATGGTGGAACCTTGTGAGGCACAGGAGACCAGAACAAGAAGGACACAGAGCTTTAGGGGTCTTCATTTGGTTGGTCAGTCAGTGAGGAAGAGGTCATAGAGGGATTTGAACACTAGGATGGGAATTTAATGTCGACCCGTTGCTGGAGTCGTAAGTCTGTGAGTATTGGGCTGAATGAGAATTGTTAATGGGCAGATGGCAGTGATCTAGATAAGCAATGATTTACACTTACAAGGCTACCCAGAAGAGAACTGGTGCATCCTGACCCTGTAATGAACAATCGTAGTCAAGCATGAGACCACAATAATAAACTTTAACACTGCTGCTCTGTACTATAATACTGCCTTTGTACCGTAATACTGACTTTGGCTTGGTTTCATGATGATTCCAATTTTGGCACATTTGGTTCAAATTAGAGTCAAGCTGTACAATAACAAGAGGTTAGAGCTGGATGCAATTGTAATGAGAGACTCAACTTAGCAGGTAGTCAATGAAGATATAACAAATATTTATTTTTACTTGGAATTAACATTCTGCAAGCACAGTCTGATGTGACTTAATGTAGATGCACCTCATAAACTGCACCTGAATTATTTCAACCAAGGAATACATGTCCTCATAATTTAATCCCTTGTATCAATCCAGTAAAGCTGCATTGTACAGCCTTCAGAGCCAATATATCTTTGCTGGCTTGTCATGGCCAGACTGAAAATAAAGGAGATCATCTATTTCTGTAACACGACCTTTGTGGTCCAACCACTTAGAGAGAGATACCAATTTTCTTTTTAGCTTTTTAGTTTTTCAGAGAAGTTTTATTTCTGAGAAATCTTTTATAAATATGACTATTTAAAAATATCAAACTTCCACCCCTGCTTTCGAGGTGCCCTTGAAATAATCCCCCTCACTATGAATATATAAAAGAAACAGCATGGAAATCTGTAGCTCATTAAGTTCCTGAAAAATGAAAGTATATTCATGTGTCATAGACGCCTCTGAGGATGACTCTCGGAGGATTTCTGACCTAATTTATGAATTAGTCTTTTCCAGATGCCAGCCAACTACATTGGTTTTAAAATTGATAGAAAACAAAATGGTGCCAAATATAAGCCTGATTACCTGGCATCGATTTTGCTCCTGGGACAAGTTTCACCCTTCATAGTTTCACCGTTTAGCGAAGAGGTTTCTGTGGCAATATTTCTCATTGTCACTGTGATTTTAGAAATCTCATGTCTTCAAAAGTACAATGGGAAAGGTGACTTGGCCCATCGATTCTATTCTTCCATGGAAACCTATCAAACCATCACTTCTCCAACTCTTATTGACTCCAGTCTCCATTTCCACTAATCCACCTACTTGTATTTGAACCAGAGAGGTACTAATATCCTGGGTGGGAAATTTGCTAGTGCGATTCAGGGTGGTTTAAACTAGCTCAGCAGGGGGATGGGATCCTGTGGTGTAGTTCCAGTACACAGGAGGATGAGAGTAGGGAGGACATGGACAGGATTTCACAATCACAGGAGTGTGCTGGCAGACAGCAAACTGGTCTGAAGTCTGTCTACTTCAATGCAAGGAGTGTCGGGAATAAGGTAGGTGAGCTTGCAACATGGATAGGTATCTGGGACTTCGATGTTGTGGCCATTTCGGAGACATGGATAGAGCAGAGTGAGGAATGGATGTTGCAGGTTCCAGGATTTAGATCTTTCATTAAAAACAGGGAAGGTGGTAAAAGAGGGGGAGGTGTGGCCTTGTTAGTCAAGGACAGTACAGTGGTAGCTGAAGGAACTTTTGACAAGGACTCATCTACTGAGGTAGTATGGGCTGAGGTTAGAAACAGGAGAGGAGAGGTCACACTGCTGGGAGTTTTGTAATAGGCCTCCGCAAAGTTCCAGGGAGGTGGAGGAGAGGATCGGCAAAATAATTCTGGGTAGGAGTGAAAGGAATAGGGTGGTCATAATAGGGGACTTTAACTTCCCCAACATTGACTGGAAATGCTAGAACTCTAGCGCGTCGGATGGAGCAGTTTTAGTCCAATGTGTACAGGAGGGTTTCCTGACACAGTATGTCAAAGGGCCAACAAGTGGGGAGGCACCACTGGATCTGGTACTTGGTAATGAACCAGGCCAGCTGTTTGATTTAGTTGTAGGTGGGTACTTTGGAGAGAGTGACCATAATTCAGTCACATTTAGTTTAGCGATGGAAAGGGATAGGTACATGTCACATGGCAAGAGTTATCGATGAGGGAAGGGCAATTATAATGCCATTAGGCAAGACTTAGGAGGCATAGAATGGGGTAGCAAAATGCAGGGGATGGGGACAATCAAAATGTGGAGCTAGTTTAAGCAGGATATTGTGTGTCCTTGATAGGTATGTCCCTGTCAGACAGGGAGGAAGTGATAAGGTAAGGGAACCATGGTTATTTAAAGAAATTGTATCTTTTGTTAAGTGGAAGAGGGAGGCTTATGTGACGTTGAGACGGGATGTTTCAGATGAGGCTATGGAGAGTTACTGATTAGCTAGGAAGGATTTATAAAGGGAGTTAAGAAGAGCAAGGAGGTGACATGAGCAGTCTTTAACAGGTAGAATAAAGGAGAACCCTAAACCTTTCTGTAGGTATGTGAGGAATAAATGGATGACTAGGGTAGGAATAGGGCCCATCAAAGACAGAAGTGGGAAGTTGTGTGTGGACCGTATAATGATCAGAGAGGTGCTAAACGAATATTTCTCATCTGTTTTCACTCAGGAAAAGGAGAATAGTGTAGGGGAGAAGACTAAGATACTTGCTATTAGACAAGAAAGGATTAAAGCTCATAAGGTGGAGGTGTCATCAATTCTAGAAGGCATGAAAGTAGATAGGTCCCCTGGGCTAGATGGGATTTATCTAAGGATTCTCTGGGAAGCTAAGGAGGAGATGGAGGAGTCTTTGGCCTTGATCTTTGAGTCATCATTGTCTTCAGGTTTAGTACCAGAGGACTGGAGGATTGCAAATGTTGTACCCTTGTTCAAGAAGGGCAGTAGAAATGACCCAGGTAATTATACCACCCAGGTGGATAGTGCTGTTAAGAAGGCATACAGTGTGTTCAGTTTAATTGATAGAGGGATTGAGTTCCGGAGTCGTGCTGTCATGCTGCAACTGTACAAAGTGCTAGTGTGGCCACACTCAGAATATTGCATGCAGTCCAGGTCGCCCCATTACAGGAAGGAAGTGGAAGCATTGGAAAAGGTCAGACAAGATTTAGCAGGATGTTGCCTGGTCTGGAGAGAAGGTCTTATGAGGAAACGCTGAGGGACTTGGGTCTGTTCTCATTGGAGAGAAGAAGGCGAAGAGGGGATTTAATAGAGACATACAAGATGGTCAGAGGATTAGATAGGGTGGACAGTGAAAATAATTTTTCCTAGGATGATGACGTTGGCTTGTACAAGAGGGCATAGCTGCAAATAGAGGGGTGATAGATTTAAGACAGATGTCAGAGGCAGGTTCTTTACTCAGAGAGTGGTAAGGACATGGAACATGCCTGCCAATATAGTTAATGTAGCCACATTGGGGGCATTTAAACTGTCACTGGATAAGCATATGGATGATGATGAGATAGTGTAGGGGAATAGGCTTAGATTAGTTCACAGGTCGGCGCAACATTGAGGGCCAAAGGGCCTGTTCTGTGCTGTATTGTTCGATGTTTTATGTTACATAAAGAAGTACGGAGGTTAATGATTATGCTCTGGAGCTAATAAGCTACAGCCATGGGTTATTGAGGCTTGTGAAATTGAATTTGGATTCTTTTTCTGCAGTAAATTTGGAAATCAAGTGTTGTGCCCAGTAAATCTGACTATGAAGCTGTTGGATTGGTTATAAAGACAGAAAGGTCTCTGTACTTTTGAGAAACCTGCCAAGGCCGACATGTGATTTCAGCAAATAGCCATTTAGCTACTTACTGATGTCCTTGACATTCAGTTGCATCAACCTTCTACAATGAACACAGTGGTTCAAGAAGACCCATTACTACCACCTCAGAGTGACGGGGAATAGAGACTAAACACCAGACTTGCCCTATCCTATTATTGTAATGCTGCCTAACATTAACCTTAAACTAATCTTTACCAGTTTAGAATTAGAAATGAGGTTCGGTTTTATTGTGACTTGTACTGAAGCTTAGGGATACAGATGTACAGTGAAAAGTATATGAAGTCACCATTCCTGGAACCATCTTAGGTACAAAGGTATCTAGGTACAAAATCTTAGGTACAAAGTAGAAAAGTAAGTAAAGTTTAACATTACAGTCTTTCTTAACTGCTTAGCCATGCTGGGCCTCGCAATCCCTACAAGGGCTCGATCTCCTCTGTGCTGGGCTCTTTTATCCCAGTTGGCTCCCTCTCCCAATGCTGGCTCAGTTTCCCCCTCACTTGATGTCACATGGATGCTGGGAGACCTCAGGTTGCCTGCTCAGGCCACCGCCTCAGATGCCAGGGGACTTCTTTCACTGCAACACTGGCTCGATCTCCTCCATGCCGCACAAACCCGCTCTCCACAGAAAGTAAGTCGATTAAATTAAGGGAAAAAAAAGAGCGGCGAAAGAAAAAAAAACGTGCAAGCAGACAGAGCCGATGAAGTCCAGGCAGAAACCCGCACTGCCAGTCTGCCGCCCATCTTGAATTAGAATTAGTTTGTATGTACACATTGATTACAAATGTGAAAACTTATGCCTCTGATATCGTGCGGGCAGTTGCCCAGCCTTTTGCCATCCCAAGTGCCCCAGAGGAAATGTCTGTTTCAGCTGTTTTTGATTGAACCGGGTGATGGGGACTGGTTTCACCAAAGTGCTGCGAAAGTTATGGCGGTAGAATTGAAACCACTCCTTTTCCGGAATATCATTCGTTGGCTTGAGACCATTGAGCCCCTCGGGCCTGCTCCTGCCTTCACTTAGGTCACGACTGATCTCTCCTCCCACTCCATTTACCTATCTTTGGCAACAGTGCATCAGTCTCAGCATTCCAGTTGGTGCCCAGTGTCTATAACCTTTGAGCAGAGAGATTTAAATACTTCTGCAAACCTATTGTGAGGAAAAGGTATAGCCTGAATTCACCTCTAATTTTAAAACCCTGTTTAGACCACAAAATTTAGAAGCAGAGTAGGCCTTTCAACTCATCAAGGTGAAAGTGAGGACTGCAGATGCTGGAGATCAGAGTCAAGATTAGAGTGGTGCTGGCATGGCACAGCAGGTCAGGCAGCATCCGAAGAGCTGGAAAATCAACGTTTTAGGTGGGAGCCCTTCATCAAGAATCACTCAGCACCACTCTAATCCTCATTCAACTCATCAAGTCAGGTCCACCAATCAATGAGATCAATGCTGCTGTGTTAACCTTCAATCCTATTTTCCTCTTTACCATGGTTTCCTTTCCTATTTAACAATCTATCTTAAGCTTGAATCTACTTAACAAGCAATTGTTTCTCTGTACCTACCTGCCCGAATTCTTTTTGCATTGTAAACTCTTCAATAAGATCACCCCTCATTCTGGAGATGCGTCAGGAGTTGCAAGTGGAAGCATTTTCATCATAACTGAGTTTTACAAAATACAGCAGAAATGTTTTTTTTTGCAGCCCATCATTAATCGTTGAAGGGTTAATGAAAATTCTTCAGGAGGAGGAGCTGAATGGAGCAGTCATGAAGATAACCAAGTCCAAAGGAATCCATTTTGAAATCTACGAGACAAAGCTGATACAGCCAGAAGTAAAGTAGACCAACTCCTTCCGGTCTTGTTAACAGAGTGTCTGTCAAATTCACCTGCCCCTGAAGTCAGGGGACATGAGCTAAAACCGGTAACTGACAATGTATTTTGCACAAACTCTAAATGACTTTGGATAAGTGCAGGCACCAACTTGGATGATCTTTTGCTATGCACTGCATAAAATATTTTAACCTTCCTCGTCTTTAAATTATTTAATTTAATTATATTTTTGTAATCAAAGGGAACTCTGCAGTGTGAAATAATTGTGGATATTGTTGAACAAATTATGACTTAAACTAGCAATAAGGAATTTGAACTTGTAATGCTTTTAAAATTCCCAAGATTTCCTTTACTGATCATATACTGGGAATTCATGAACCTCTCATACAAATAGGAGAAAGTGAGGACAGCAGATGCTGGAGAGTCGAGAGTGTGGTGCTGGAAAAGCATAGCAGCTCAGCCAGCATCTGAGGAGCAGGAGAATCAATGTTTCAGGCATAAGCCTGATTCCTGATGAAGGGTTTATGCCCAAAACATCGATTCTCAAATCCTTGGATGCTGCCTGAGCTGCTGTGCTTTTCCAGCACCACACTTTCATACAAATGTCTTCTTAATCTACCTATTTGAACTTGGACTCAAATCCCCTTGGAATCAATCCATAAAACTTTTTTGCTATGCATATTGGACAGTTTGAAACCTGGATGTGCCCAGTGCATAGAGTCCATCATTCCTGGTCATACAGGTAGGACATATACTTCAATGTATAACAGGCAACATTTTTCTCATTTATTATCTATAAGTGGATTACTTTTGATGTAGCTTAATATTTACAGCTTTTGGCACTAAACTTTTAACCCGAAGGAGTTAGGATAGATGTTGAAATTTAAAAAATTTGAAATCTGACGCTATGAAGCGTCATCTGTTTCGCCTCGGTTGATCTGTATGTTGCAAGGGGTGTTATTTTTATATCTTAAGTCCCATATCCCTTAAAGAAACTGGGGTTTAGGTCCAATGAAGAGCATTTAGCATTTGTTGTTCTGCATCCAATTTACCCCCATATGACTAATTAAGATATAGATGGAAATTAGAACACCAACCCCCGCCCCCCACCCCCACCCCCACACACACACACACACACACCCACCCCAACCCCTCCCCTGCCCCCAGAAGTCACTATATCACTTAGGCATTGATGTAATTTGAACTAAATTCCAAGTGTTGTGCTGGAACACAGCTAGAAATAGAAGGATTGCTCCTGTGGACCCAAGCAAGAAAGTGTAGGCTGGTGCCACCTTGAGTGCCCACTTATCTCCAAAAAAGTGTTACAATTTCATAATTGGAAATATGCACTCTAAGTTATCATCATGGAAATGGAAATGATGTTTATGTGTATGCCAAAAACTGTTGTAAACCAAAATGTGACTTTCCCCTGTGGATAACCCTGAAACGTATTTATAGCCGATCCCTCATTGCCCTGAAGAGTCAGCATTGAGTAGGCCTGGGGCCACATGTAGAGTAGATCAGGCTTCCATTCTTGGATAACAATTGTGAACCTATAGACTAGGCAAAGGCATTTATTTTTCTTTACAATTGTTTATGGTACTTGGGCATTGCTGGTTGGCGACATCACTGTATGTTGCACATCTCTAATTGTCTATGAGAAAATTTGGATGAGTTACCTGATTGATCTGCACTAGTCCACATGGTATGGGGACAACCACAGTGATATTAGAAAGGGAGTTTCAGGACTTTGACTCCATGATACTGATGGAACAGCGACTTTAGTTTAGAGTCAACTGGTTCTCACCTCCCATCATCACATATTGATGAATTGCTTACCTTTGAGCTTTTTTACACATTAATGGACAAAGATTTTTGGCTAATCCATAAGACCATAAGATGTGTGAGCAGAAAATAGTCCATACAGTCATGGCTGATTTGTTTCTCATCCCCATTCTCACACTTCTTGTAATCCTTGATCCACTTGATACTCAAGAACCTATATGTCTCAGTCTTCATGTGTTGGAAAACAGACCAAAGCAAAGGCACTTTAATTTCAGCCAAAGGTGTGAGAAAGGATCTTTTTTGGCCTGTCACTGTAATAAAGTAAACATTTCAGTTCAGCAATACTTTAGGACTCTGGGAGAGGAAACCAATGGAGAAGTGCAGAAGGCAAATGTTGCCAGGTGGAGTCATAACAGAGTCACCCAGCTCCTGCCCATACGGAAACGTGAAGTGGTCTTCTAACCCTGGGTATTGGTCCGAACAGCTTTAGCTTGGTGGGAAAGTCACCATTGTTCAAGCCTAAGACTAAAATAGTAGATCAGGCCCTGATGATCTAAAGGAGGACCTTTCCTTGCAGCTGGAAGGAAGTTTAAATTTCCAGTCAGTCAGACTAGGAAGGGAGTAGAAAGGGTGACAATCCACAGTTAATCCACTCCATTTGAAATTTTTCCCTTGACCTATTTTATGCCAGGTGAGCAAACTTAATATCAAGGCTTAACTTTATGCATCATTCCAAGTCAAGGATGATGTGACAAGTTCACAATTTTACTGATTGAAAAGTGCAATATATCTTCTTATTGCTCCATTTAAAAGTCATTATCACTTTGGGATAAAAGATTACAGAATCCAATTTGTTATCAAAGTCTGCTAGAGATATCCCCTCACATTTATCTCACCGCAACCCTCCTCCCATTTACTTCCCCCAACTCCCCTCACATTTATCTCACCCCAACCCCCCCCCCCCCCGATT
>NC_057711.1:15698602-15703678 GCF_004010195.1 Chiloscyllium plagiosum | reverse complement strand
AAATACATGTACATCCTATCCCTCAGGATTCCCTCCAACAACTTGCCCACCACTGAGGTCAGGCTCACCGGCCTATAGTTACTAGGGTTATCTCTACTCCCCTTTTTGAACAAGGGAACCACATTTGCTATTCTCCAGTCTTCTGGCACTATTCCTGTAGACACTGAGGACATAAAAATCAAGGCCAATGGCTCTGCAATCTCCTCCCTTGCTTCACAGAGAATCCTAGGATAAATGCCATCAGGCCCAGGGGACTTATCTATTTTCACCCTTTCCAGAATTTCCAACACCTCTTCCCTACATGTAAGTGTAAGTGTATGGTAGATTGGAGTCTAATAAGTGAGAGCCAGGCCCTGTGACTGAACTGGAACTTGCTCAGTAGTCAAGCTACAGACTCAATGAATTCTTAGATCAGGTCACCTGCTGTACATTTTCCAGGCAACTAAGTGAGATATGGGAATCAACAGGAAAGTCAAACTGAAATTGAGAATTGATCACAAGCTTGCTGAGTGTGAGTATTATTTCCAGTGGCTGTATAACGTATTAATGGCCTTATTTATTATGTTCAATGTCTCATCCAATCCCATCTAATTTCTCAAAGGGTAACTGTAATAAAAACTTCAGCCTTGATCTATATCAAAGTTTTAAAATGCACTAAAACATCCTGTTCACAGAATGATGAGGCCCTGGGAAAGACAAAAGCCTCACGAACCTACTTTGCCAAACCTCAGCCCCAGAATAGCATACTTTCCTTGCTTTTATAGAGTCATAGAGTCATAGATATTTATAGCACGGAAACACACCCTCCGGTCCAACTCGTCCATGCTGACCAAATATCCTAACCTAATCTAGTCCCGTTTGCCAGCACCTGGCCCATTTTCCTCTAAACCCTTCCTATTCATATTCCTATCCAGATACCTTTTAAATGTTGTAATTGTACCAGCCTCCACCACTTCCTCTGGCAGCTCATTCCATACACATACCACCATCTGCTCCGGTTTCCTCCCACAATCCAAAAATGTGCAGGTTAGGTGAATTGGCCATGCTAAATTGCCCGTAGTGTTAGGTGAAGGGGTAAATATAGGGGAATGGGTCCAAAGTTTGTGAGAAGATTTGTTGCTCGGGTGCTCGTTGGGTCTGGGTGGGTTGCGCTTCGGCAGGTCGGTGTGGACTTGTTGGGCCGAAGGGTCTGTTTCCATACTGTAAGTAATCTAATCTAATCTAATAATTTTGTAAACCTCTATAAGATCACCCCTCTGCCTCCAACGCTCCAGGGAAAATAGCCCCAGCCTGTTCAGCCTCTCCCTATAGCTCAAATCCTCCAACCCCGGCAACATGCTTGTAAATATTTTATGAACCCTTTCAAGTTTCACAATATCCTTCCAATAGAAAAAATAGCAGAATTGCATGCAATATTCCAAAGGTGGCCTAACCAAAGTTCTGTACAGCCACTTCTCAACTCCTATATTCAATGCTCTGTCCAATAAAGGAAAGCACACCAAACACCTTCTTTACTATCGTATCTGCCTGTCACTCTACTTTCAAGAAAAAATGAACCTGCACTTCAAGGTCCCTTTGTTCAGCAGCTCTCCTGAGGACCTTATCATTAAGTGTATAAGTACTGCTCTGATTTGCCTTTCCAAAATGCAGCACCTCACGTTTATCTAAACTAAACTCGATCTGTCACTCCTCAGCCCATTCGCCCATCTGATCAAGATCCTGTTGTCGGCTGAAGTAATCTTCTTCACTGTCCACTACACCTCCAATTTTGGTGTCATCTGCAAACTTACTAACTATACCTCCAATGATCACATTTAAATCATTTATATAAATGACGAAAACCAATGGACCCAGCACTGATCCTGATGGCACATCACTGGTCTGGAAAGCAACCTTTAGGGGAAAGAAAAACTTTAAATCAAAATGTTTTCTCTATAATATAATTGTATTATTTCAACTGCTGTAAATTTGTATTGATCATGAAGCATTATTAAAGCAACTTATCATGCCTGCATCATGGATCAGCTTTTTGCATAGCAGTGCCTCTGTGTTGTAATGTGTCAAAAGACTGAAGTGATTCATTTCTTAGTGACCAACATTTCTCACAAACGGCACAAGTGAAAACTCATCTTTAGTTTTGACCTTTAAGTTTGGGCCTCACTGTGCTGTATGCCTGTTGTAGTTGGCTGCATGACAACTATCGCTGCACTTTAACTGGGAGTAAATGTTTACTTTGAGTGATTGTGTAAGTGAAACTGCAACCAACCCTTGTTAACATCTCTCCCAATGTTTTTTTACAATTCTCTCTCAAACCATTGACTCCAATATGGCCATGACTGAGCCATTTGCCTGGCTCCCAGTATAATTCACCACCCTGTCACTTCATTTCTGTGTGTCATTCATGCAGTGTGAAAGAACATTGTTTGGAAAATGTTAACTGGCACTTAACAATAATCTGTAAGAACAACAAGGCAGGAGATAGAGTTCTGCTGATATTATAATGAGCTTAGAGCTGTATCAAATTCTGTCTGCCAACTTAATGGAGATAATAGCTCATCTAAAACAAACAGCTTTTTCATTAGAAGTGGAGATGATTTCTGAAGTGTTGCTACAATCAGTGTAATTTTGTGCTGCAATTGGAAGCAGGAAACAAGGTGGGGAAAGGAAGTGAGGAGGGTGGGGGTCAAGGCAGCGTGTCGTTCCACATCTTGCTGATATCTATATGATGGTTCTACAGAAGGCATTGCCCACATTTGAAGAAAGTGCCGGTGAGGCATGATTGTATCGATGCCAAAGTACCCTGCATTAGGACTTGCTTATGCCAAATGTCAACAACAGTTTCCCTTCCAAGTTCTCAATGTCGCAGAATTGTACATCCCGATGGAGGTAGTGTACTGGTCACATGCGTACATATGCCATGATGTTGTCTGAGCAGCATGTTCTTCCTTCTTGTCCTGTACCAAGCCTGATTATTGCACAAGCCTCACTGGTGTTATCTGTCCCTTGGTCATAAAACAAGCCCTCCAGCTGTCATTCCTGGGAACTGGACTTCTTGCCTGTCTCGGATGGTCTGTAGGACAACCTGCAGCAAGTCATTACTGATTTGTGGATCCACTCTTTTGTCTTTCCTCAGACGTGCTGAAGAGTTTGTGAGGGGTCAAGGAGAGGCACATATGGACCATCATTCACTTTCAGTCCTACCACCACTAAGCTCACTTGCTAATGGAAGATTTCACCTAATGATCTCATTGGTCATCATTCCCAAACTTTAACTTTCCACCTATTCCAAGTCATTGTACTCCTTAATGTGGGATTTTCATAATTTCAAGCCATCAGGAGGCTACTATAGTAAGTCAGAATGCCATTTAAATGGCCACAAGACACTCGTTGGACCTCAGCTGAAGTATTATATTCAATGTTGAATGTTGTTAGGGTTAATTACTCTGAATGAGCTGCCACCATCCTCTTTAAGTGAAGGAAACTACAGGGTCAGCTTGGTCATTGTTATAGAAGAAAATTACCTCATGGTCTAACTAGTAGAGTAATTAACCAGATATAGTGTAGTACATGTAATGGTACATCACTCCATGAAATTTGAGAAGAACGAGATGCTGGGTCTCCCCTAATCTGTTCTGCCCACAGGAGATCAGCATAGTGGTAGGTTCTTATGGCAATCTTCAGCTTTAACCCTTTCAGATGCATATACCCCAATGAGATAGTGAAGAAGACATTTGATATGTTTTCCCTTATTGCTCAAAGCATGAGTATAGGAGTTCTGCCCACAGGAGATCAGCATAGTGGTAGGTTCTTATGGCAATCTTCAGCTTTAACCCTTTCAGATACATATACCCCAATGAGATAGTGAAGAAGACATTTGATATGTTTTCCCTTATTGCTCAAAGCATGAGTCATGTTGTGGCTATACAGGACATTGGTTAGGCCACTTTGGAATATTACGTGCACCTCTGGTCTCCCTCTTACAGGAAGGATGTTGTAAAACTTGAAAGGGTTCAGAAAAGATTTACAAGGATGTTGCCAGGGTTGGAGGGTTTGAGCTATAGGGAGAGGCTGAATAGGCTGGGGCTGTTTTTCCTGGAACATCGGAGGCCGAGGGGTGCCCTTATAGAAGTTTATAAAATCATGAGGGGCATGGATAGGGTAAATAGACAAGGTCTTTTCCTGGGCAAGGGAGTCCAGAACTAGAGGGCATAGGTTTAGGGTGAGAGGAGAAAGATATAAAAGGGACCTAAGGGGCAACTTTTTCACACAGATGGTGGTACGTATATGGAACGAGCTGCCAGATGAAGTGGTGGTAGCTGGTGCAATTGCAGCATTTAAAAGGCATCTGGATGTGTGTATGAATAGGAAGGGTTTAGAGGGATATGGGCAAGTACTGGTAAATGGGATTAGATTAATTTAGGATATCTGGTCAGCATGGATGAGTTGGACTGAAGGGTCTGTTTCTGGGCTGTACATCTGTATGAGTCTTTAACAACGTTCTGTACACTTTAGGCGCAGAGGGAAATGAACCAGAGTTGTGCCAGGGACCTTACATGTTAAGAGTAGAGAATATGACATTGTACCTCTTAAAGCAGAAAAGGTTTAGGAGGAAATTTGGTCGAACTATTCGAAATTATGAAATGGGTTTGGGAGAGCAAAAGAAAAAGTAATTTATTTTTTGTCATGATGAGTGCAAAATTAAAGACTTCAGCATCATGCCTCTCTTTACACAAATATTTAAATTCTGTACCATCAAGATGAAGGCAGAGTAGTTGACATTATCCATATGGACTTTAGAAAGGCCTTCAGTAAGGTTCTGCATGGTAGACTGGTTAGTAAGATTAGATCACATGGGATCCAGGAAGAGCTATCGAATTGAATAAAATTGGCTTGATGATAGGATTCTGGATTAGTGGTGCTGGAAGAGCACAGCAGTCAGGCAGCATCCAAGGAGCTTCAAAATCGACGTTTCAGGCAAAAGCCCTTCCAGGAATAAAGGCAGAGAGCCTGAGGCGTGGAGAGATAAGCTGGAGGGGGGGGGGGGTGGGGAGAAAGTAGCATAGAGTACAATGGGTG
>NC_057711.1:15663693-15696549 GCF_004010195.1 Chiloscyllium plagiosum | reverse complement strand
GTGACCACGGCAGTAGGGGTGGCGGAAGTCACTGAGCATGTGGCATCGGCGATGATGTGAGGGCCGGAAGTGGCTGTGGGAGTGGCCATTTTGGGGGCGGAAGTGACATCATCAATCAGCGTGGGGGTGGTAGCTGCATCAGCTACATGGCTAATGGCGTTTCCGAGGCCAGGGGAATCTTCTGGAATGTTTGAGGAGCGCTGGTTATGGAGGTGGGTGGATAAAAGTTTGTTGTACTTACAGTTTTTGATGTTTGAGATGGAATTGAAATACTGTTTGTTAAGAGTATGGATTCTCCTGAGGATGTAGTACAGAGTGGGTCCTTTGCAATTCTGAGAGAGTGTGGCCCTCAGCTGAGGCAGGGCAGACTGTAGAGAGGTTAGGTGCCGGTGCATTGCTGCAAGCGTGGAGCGGAGGATGTTGAAGGAGAACTGTTGCTGGTGTTTTTGAATCTGAAGTCTGTACTGTTTGTCCTGTTCGGGTCCGAATGCTGCCAGTTTAAAGGCGGTCCGGAGTCCGTGTGGGATGAGTTGGTTACGGAGGCAGGCACTGAGGAAGCAAATGTGGCTGTGGTAGCGAGTTTGTTTCACAACATGGTTGAAGAGCTTCAGGGCAGGGGAAATGACCTGGGAGTTGCAGTGGGAGAGGGACTCCCTGAGATTCTTGTAGAGAGAAGAGGAAAACTTCTTCAAGGCAGTTGATGATAGGAGACAGAGAGTGGTAGTCGAGGATTGTTGTTCAAACTGGAAGCCTGTGATCCACTGTTTGTTTTCTCATTTATATAAACAATTTGGATGAAAATATAGGAGACATGGTTCGTGACTTTACGGATGATAGCAAAATTGGTAGTATAGTGGACTGTAAAGAAGGTTATTGAAGAGTACAATGAATCGTCATCAACTGGGCCAGTGGACTAACGATTGACAGATGGAATGTAGTTTAGATAAATGTGAGATGTTGCATTTTGATATGGCAAACTAGGGTAGGACTTACACAGTTAATAGTAGGGTCCAGAAGAGTATTGTCAAATAGAGGTCCAAGGGGTGCAGGTACATAGTTGCTTGAAACGTCACAGGTAGTTAAGGTGGTGAAGAAGGCATTTGGAACACTTGCTTTTATCAGTCAGAGCACTGAGCACAGACATTGGGGAAACATGTATTCTGATTGCCCTGCTACAGGAAGAATGTTATTAAACTGGAAAGAGAGAAAAAAAGATTTACAAGTATGAAACTGGGGTAATTGAGTCATAAGGAGAGGCTGGCTAGGCTGGGACTTTTTTCTCTGGAGCCTAGGAGGGTGAGGGGTGACCTTGTAGATGTTTATAAAATCATGAGAGGCATAGATAAGGTGAATAGGCTGGGACTTTTTTTCATTGGCGCCTAGGAGGGTGAGGGGTGACCTTGTAGATGTTTATAAAATCATGAGAGGCATAGATAAGGTGAATAGGCTGGGACTTTTTTCTCTGGAGCCTAGGAGGATGAGGGGTGACCTTGCAGATGTTTATAAAATCATGAGAGACATAGATACGGTGAATAGGCTGGGACTTTTTTCTCTGGAGCCTAGGAGGGTGAGGGGTGACCTTGTAGATGTTTATAAAATCATGAGAGACATAGATACGGTGAATAGGCTGGGACTTTTTTTCTCTGGAGCCTAGGAGGGTGAGGGGTGACCTTGTAGATGTTTATAAAATCATGAGAGGCATAGATAAGGTGAATAGGCAGGGACTTTTTTTCTCTGGAGCCTAGGAGGGTGAGGGGTGACCTTGTAGATGTTTATAAAATCATGAGAGGCATAGATAAGGTGAATAGGCTGGGACTTTTTTTCTCTGGAGCCTAGGAGGGTGAGGGGTGACCTTGTAGATGTTTATAAAATCATGAGAGGCATAGATAAGGTGAATAGGCTGGGACCTTTTTCTCTGGAGCCTAGGAGGGTGAGGAGTGACCTTGTAGATATTTATAAAATCATGAGAGGCATAGATAAGGTGAATAGGCAAGGTCTTTTTCCCCATGGTATGGGAGTCCAAAACTAGACAGTGTAGATTTAAGGTTAAAAATCACACAACACCAGGTTATAGTCCAACAGGTTTAATTAGAAGCACACTAGCTCTTGGAGCATCATTCCTTCATCAGGTGATAGATTTAAGGTGAGAGGGGCAAAATGTAAAAGGGTCCTGAGGGGCACAGGGGGTACTGCCAGAAGAAGTGATAGAGTCTGATACAATTATAACATTTACAAGGCATTTGGATAGGTACATGGATAGAAATGGTTTAGAGATGTATGGGCCAAATGCAGGCAAATGGGATTAGTTTAATCTAGGAAACCTGGTCAGCATGGACGAGTTGGACCGAAGAGTCTGTTTCCATCCTGTATGACTTTATGACTCTAAACTGTTTACAGTAACAGGATAGTTAAGTGTCCAGGAAATAGGCATAAGGTGACTGACAAAAGAGCTGGAGATGACGTGAGGATTTTTGTTTTGCACGGCAAATTGTCATACTCAGAACTTGCTGCTTGGGACGGTACTCGAGGCCAATTCAACATCGATCATGTGAAGAGAATTGGATGAATAATTGGAGAGAAAAATGTACAAAGTGATGTTAAAAGAGTTGGAGATTCGGTGCTGGTTGGATAAAACCATCAAAGAGCTGACATGGGCATGATGGCTCAGATCACTTCCATTTGTGTTCATATCATTCTATGATACAATAAGGAAGACCATCCAGCCGTTCATCCTTGCAGAAGGGTTCCCCACCTTCAGAACAGCTTTCAGCTTCTTAAATGATTCCAGCATATTTTTTTGCATGCTCTATCCTACTGGAAAAATCACCCAGTGCCTTCACTTGACTTTTCCCATTCATTTTGGTCAGTGCTGACACTATGGCATGGGGAGGTGTAGTGGTAACACACTGGGCTAGTAATCCTGAGCCCAATGCCAATATTCTAAGCACATGAGTTCACATCACAACATTGGCAGCTGGTGAAATTTAAATTCAGTGGAAATCCATCAAGGAAAGTTAGCTCAATAGTGACCGTATGAGCCCCCAAAAAACTACTGCCTTGTTTTATTTCAAAAATATACTTTATTCATAAAATATCGTTATGTATATGTATAATCACTAAAGCAGTTCGGTTCTGTACAGCAGCATATTAAAACAACAAACTTTCACGTTTGACAAACAAACCATCGAATAGAATAGAATAGAATAGAACAGAATAGAAATTTATTGTCAGGTGTACGTTTACATAAAAAAACACAGTGAACAGACTTATAAATCACACCTACATGGAACTTACATCAACAACAGCTATTATACATATTAATAAAAGAAACTAAAATTAGGACAAAGATCATCACAGTTCAGTTAATGGCTCTGAGGTTCAGGCAAAGCTGATTTAGGAAAGATGGAATAATCTGAAGCTGCAGGCAGGACAAGACCATAATTACAACTCTGATGAAGACAACAACGCTGGAGATCACCACTGCTAGATGAGAGCCCCTGCCAGGCCGTTGGAATAACTGGATGCCAAAGATGAAGATGACCATCACATGGGGATAAGACCTCCACTTCAGGACATGACCTCCATGCCAGGACAAGATCACCACACAGGGAGACCAACAGATGGGGGGAGAGCACCACACAGAGAGACCAACAAAGAGGTCGACCAACAGACAGGTCGACCAACAGACAGGGGGACCAACAGACTAGTGGACTGACACACAGGAAGATTGCCACGTGCCTTTCTCCTCCTTAAGGCACCCAGGCCTAGCTATGGACCTAAAGCCTTAGCCTAGCCAGTGAGTGCTAGGGAAGTTATCCCAGGACCTGGTTCTCACTTACCGGGAGACCCCAGGCTAGAGTGGAGCTGTGTCCAGTTTGTCCTGGCATTGCTGACTCTGCCACTGCTGTTTGAAGCTTAAAAGAAAAGAAAATGAAGAAAAACAAAAGAAAAAAGATCAAAAACAAAAAGCAAGAAAGGCATTTTTACTTATTTATGTTTGAGGCACTGGAAAGGTCCAATCACTGAACAGACTTCCACCCGTCTGTTGACTCATGCCCTTTAAGGAAGGAAACCTGTCCTCCTTAACTGCATGGCCTTGATGCAACTCCAGACCCACTGCGACCTGGTTACCGCTCAGTTAGGGTAACAAGGGATGGGCAATAAATGCTGGCCCAACAAGTGATACATGCATCCTGTGAACAAATGAAAAAAAAAACAAATTCCAGAAAAAGTAAGTTTGTTTTCTTATTTAAAAAGGAAGTCCCACTTACACATTTTCCTGCTGAACATTTAATGGTTTCAGTAGTGCCCATTTGTCTTATTAACAGTCCTACTTCTGCCTCTGTAAAACCCAGTCTAATCTTTGAGACTGAAGATGCATGACAACCTAGAGACCACTTTGTTACACTGAAATGTCCCAATACACAACACTTTGTGCATGAAATTAGCCATCATTTAATCCTTCCATTAAGCATCCTCCAGTTAAACCAGTTAAACCGTTGTACGGTTCTTTCTTGCTTCTGAATCAAATCGTTCTGAGCTAATGTACCTCTCCAGTAACTTTGATGTGTTATCCATGCTGACAGAGGGAGTGCTGCTTTGTCTGAAGTTCTAGTTTTGGGTGAGAGATTAAGCCGAAAACCATCTCCAGTGCCATTAATAGTCTTGCGCCACTATTCCAAAGAACCTTTGAGGCAACTTTGACCTGATTTGACCAATGGGAAATTGATGGGATCGGGTACAATACTGGCCAATACTCCGATCATTATTTCATTCAATGCAGAACGATAAGTGTGGAGTTTATATATAATGTTTCACCCAAACACATAAATTTCTCACCTAGAAAATCTTGTTTAAAATTACTGACAAAAATTGCTGGAAAGGCTCAACAGGTCTGGCAGCATTTGTGGAGAGAAATCAGAGTTAATGTTTTGGGTCGAGTGACCCTTCTTCAGAACTGATGGACAAGGAAAAAGTTTGGAACGGAAATCCCGTCACAGAGAGAAGCAGAACTTCTTCAGGGTGGGCATGTCTAGGAGAGAAGTGGCAGTGAGTCAAATACTAAATAAGAACTGAGAGAACTTTCGATGCTGTAAATCAGAGACAAGAACAGAAACTTCGGCAAAAAACTCAGCAGCTCTGGCAGCATCTGTGAAGAGAAATCAGAGTTCACGTTTTGGATCGATTTCTGAGGAAGGGTCACTCGATCCAAAATGATAACTCTGATTTCTCTCCACAGATGCTGCCAGACCTGCTGAGCTTTTCCAGCATTTTCTATTCTGATTTACAGCATCCGCAGTTCTTTCAGTTTTTTTTAGTTTGTTAAAATTACTCCCTTCGTTTTCAATCTTCAAAAGTCTATACATTTTTACTTCATCAGAAGGTGTTCTTACAAGGTCTGAATTTTCTTAGGTCATTATTGTCTTTCAACAACATCTTTCAAACTCATGGCCTCTATCATTGAGGAGGTCAAGGGCAGTAGATGCATGGGAACACTTCCACCTGTAAGTGCCCCTCGAAATCATGCATCATCCTGACTAGAATCATAGAATCTCTACAGTCTGGAAACAGGTCATTTAACCCATCAAGTCTACACTGACTCTCCCACCCAGACCTCCCCCCCAATCTTTTCCCTGCAACTCTGCATTTTCCCATGGCAAATCCAGCTAACCTATGCATACTTGGACTGGGGAGGAAACCAGAGCACCCAGACAAAACCCGCACAGACACGGGGAGAACATACAAGCTCCATACAGACAGTCACCCAAGACTGGAATCAAACCTGGGCCCCTGGTTCTGTGAGACAGCAGTGCTAATCGCTGAGCTACTGTGCCACCCCAAACTATATCACTATTCCTCCACTGTCACTCCATTACCGCATCCCATGACCTAAAGTAGTTCAAGGAGACAGCCCACCATGACCTTCCAAATGAATTAGGGAAGGCTAACAAATGAAAACCTTGACAGTGATGTTCACATCCAATAGCCAGATTTTTTTTTAATTCCCCTTACGGACGGCCCTTTTAAAGTTTCCACATGTCTTCCTGATCTCCCATTGTGAAGTATTGTGAAAAGTGATAAGTGACCATTTCTCCACTGGTTACTGGAGAAGCAAAGCTGCATGTTTTCGTTTTTAATGATTCTCAGGATGAGGGCATCACTGGCCAGGCCAGCATTTATTGCCCATCTCTAATTTCCCAGAGGGTAGTTAAGAGTCAACCACATTGCTGTGGGTCTGAAGTCACATGTAGGCCAGACCAGGTAAGGATGGCAGTTTCCTTCCCGAAAAGACATTAGTGAACCAGGTGGGTTTTTTTCCTGACAATTGACAATGGATCCATGCTCATCATTAGACTCTTAATTCCAGATATTTATTGAATTCAAATTCTACCATCTGTGGTTGCAGGATTCAAACCAAGGTCTGCCAGAATGTAACCTGAATCTCTAGATTAACAGTCACAAAGGAGATGAGTGACAGTAATAGGGTGGTTGTTATGGGGGACTTTATCAAATTCTACCATCTGTGGTTGCAGGATTCAAACCAAGGTCTGCCAGAATGTAACCTGAATCTCTAGATTAACAGTCACAAAGCTATTCCTCCCCTTTTTATTGCCCATTTCTAATTGCCCAAAGGGCAGATAAGAGTTAACTTATCTCTTAGTTAAGTTAGGCCAGGCCAGGCAAAGAGGGCAAACTTCCTTCCCTGAAGGGATGTGTGCACCAGATGGGTTTTTAAAGCAATGGTTCATTATCAGCATTAGGCCAGATCCTTATTCTAGAATTTATTAAATTTAAATTTCATCATTACTATGGGATTTGAACCCATTTCCCACCTATTAACCAGAGACTGACTATTGGAGGACTAGCCCAGTGACATCACCATCTCCCCTAAAAATGTATTTTCTGTCTTGTGTTTTGTATTTAGCGTAAGTAAATTTACATTTTATCTTTGTGGGCGGCACGGTGGCACAGTGGTTAGCACTGCTGCCTCACAGCGCCTGAGACCCGGGTTCAATTCCCGCCTCAGGCGACTGACTGTGTGGAGTTTGCACGTTCTCCCCGTGTTTGCGTGGGTTTCCTCCGGGTGCTCCAGTTTCCTCCCACAGTCCAAAGATGTGCAGGGTCAGGTGAATTGGCCATGCTAAATTGCCCGTAGTGTTAGGTAAGGGGTAAATGTAGGGGTATGGGTGGGTTTCGCTTCGGCGGGTCGGTGTGGACTTGTTGGGCCGAAGGGCCTGTTTCCACACTGTAATGTAATCTAATCTTTGGAATTCTGAAGTGCGTGCAGCATGAAACTACATCAAGTTGGGTAAACAGATTAGTTCATTTCAGCTGATTGTTTACAACCAGGTCCTGCAGCTCATCAAATATAGATTACATAAAGAGAACAACTTAAAGACAATAAGGAACGAGAAAGCATTCTGGGAAGTTATTGAAATGAAAAAAGTCCAAAGAAACTCTATTTATAAAAAGTGCAATCAGTTCATGACTCTGCATGTTTCCCTTCACAAATAAAATCTAGATTTCTAAAGGTCACACGGCTTGCACTGTCTACTGCAGCATAATCTTTCACTCCTTCACGTACAAGTGGATCACAAAACAGCTTGTGAGTCAAGAAAGCATCTTAAGAAGATAATGTGGGAAGATCTTGTTCAGTGCATTTTATAAACGATACGTGACTCAGATTTTGAAATACAATAACTCATTAGTGTATGTACCTGCAAGTTTGTGTGTGTCAAAGCATGTGTGGGTCAGTGTTTGTGTACGTATTTTGTGTGTCTTTTCAATTTCTAACAGTATTTGTTTCTCTCTTCCCATTTCGCACTGATTCATGGAATAATGTGTGTCAGAGATGACTCAGTGGCTAGCATTACTGCCTCACAATGCAAAGACCTGAGTTCAATCCCAGCCTTGGGTGACTGTCCATGGATTGTTTATACATTCTCTCTGTGTCTGTGTGGGTTTCCATTTGATGCTCTGGTATCCTCCAACAGTCCAAACATGTGCAGGTTCAGTGGATTGGCCATGTTAAATTGTAGTGGAGTCCAGGCAAGTTGGATTAGCCATGGTAAAGAGGGGATGTGGGTCTGAGTGGGGATGCTCTTTGGAGGGTCAGTGCAGACTCAATGCACTGAATGGCCTCTATGTGCACTGTAGAGAATCTATGAGATACATCGGTATGTAAGACATATGTTCAGGTTTAGCTTGAAGAATTGTTGCCTCATCAGTTGCTGCAATTTTAATTGTTAAAAGTGTCATGCTGCATGGCCACAAAACCTGCTCTTTTATGAGGAGGTTATATTATAGAGTCATAGGGATACAGAGTCATAGAGATCAATAGCACAGAAAATGTCCCTTTGGCCAATCGTATCCGTGTTGGTCAAAAGCAGCCACCTAAATATTCTAATCCCATTTCCAGCAGTTGGTCCATAACCTTATATACCTTGACATTGCAAGTGCACATCCAATTACTTCTTCAATGTCATGAGGGTTTTTGCCTGTATCACCTTTACAGGCAGTGAGTTCCACATTCCCACCATCCTCTGGGTGAAAAAGCTTTTCCTCACATTTCTTCTAAACCTTCTGTCCCTTCCCTTAAATCTATGCCTCTGGCCATTAATCCCTCCATCAAGGGGAAAAGTTTCTTCCTCTCTACCCTACCTATGGCCCACATAATGTTATAAATCTCAATCATGTTCCTTCTCAATCTCCTCTGCTCTAAGGAAAGCAACTTCAGGCTGTCCAATCTCTCATAACTGAAGTGCTCCAGCCGAGAGAATATCATGGTAAGTCCCCTCTGCACCCTCTCCATTGCTATCACATCCCTCCTATAGTATGGATTCCAGAACTCACACAATAGGCTACTTGTGGCCTAAGCAACATTTATTAGTTCCAGCTCCCTTCTCTTAATCTCTATTCCTAGGCCATTCAAGGTAAGTATTCTGAGAATACATATTGTGACCTAAAATTTGCGTTTTAAACCCTTTTTTCTCCCCTACTTTGTTTTAACATACGACTTTAGAAAGTTAAGAATTATAAGCAGAAGTGAGCCTTTTCATCCCCTCAAGCCTGCTCTGATGTTCAATAAGATTTTAGCTAATTGTTTCTTGTTTCAAATTTCAAATTTCCACCATGCCCCAGATAATCTTTGACTCCCTTGTCTAACAAGAATCCATCAACCTTCACCTTAAAAATAATCATCGAAACCACCTACACCACTTTCTGAGGCATGAGGTCCAAAATCGCACAACCTTCTGACAGAAAATCTCTGCCGTGCAAGGGTGACCCCCAAATTTTAAAAAGTCCTCTCGTTCTGGGTTCACCCACATGAGGAAACATCACATCGTGTCAAGACAGTTCAGGTTATTGTGTGTTCAATCACCCTGTTTCTTCAAAGTTCCAGTGAGAAAGGCACAACCTTTCCTCATAACCTGTTTATTCCAGGTGTCAGTCTAATAAATATTCTCTGAAGCATCACCAATGAATGAACCATTGCTCATTGATCAGTATGTCCCAAAATTAATGTTCAAACAATTTCTTTAATATATCCACAAAATTATATATATTGCAGTCAATATTAATTTAATCTCTTTTGCACCTTGTGATCCTGCATTCAATGTTTTTTTTATTTGAAGATTTCAGCCCATGTTAAATGCCTGAGCTTGAATTGATTATTTGCTTTTGAATCTCTGACCTTTTATTTTTACCTTCCGTCAGCCGTACTGATAGAATGCTTTCCTTTGGCTTCTGGCAAATACTCAGGTCCTTTCTTTCAAGTAGTTTCAAACACAGTAACAACATTTCAAAAGTTCCATTCAAGCATTGTTGATGTTCAGTGTTCAAAACCATGAAGCAACATTTTTTTTGTCTCTATGCCAATGTGTGAGAGCATGTGTTATAAATGGTAAGGTCCTGATGAATAACTGTTCCAGCTTTCTGTTTGCACTTGAATATTCCAAAAGGATGCATGAAAGGGAACCCAAATAAAGATGGATTATAATAAGAGGAGGAAAACATTTTTCACATTCATGTTAGTGCTTATTAAGCTTAGTTCTTATCAATATTAGTACATATTAATGTTAGCTTGACCACACATGCTCCACTTGTTGGTAGCAGGTGAGTGGCTCAGTGGTTAGCACTGCTGCCTCATGGTGCCTGGGACTCAGGTTCAATTCTGGCCTCAGGGCAACTGTCTGTGTGGAGTTTGCACTTTCTCCCTGTGTCTGTGTGGGTTTCCTTCCACAGTCCAAAGATGAGAAAGTTAAGGGGATTGGCCAGGCTAAATTGACCATAATGTCCAGGGATATATAGGTTAGGTGGGTTAGCCATAGTAAATGTTGGGTTAGAGGGATAAGACAAGGGCTGGGTTTGTGCGAGATGCTCTTCAGAGGATGGGTGCAGACCCAATGGGCCAAATGGCCTCTTTCCACACTGCAGCAATTCTATGATTGGCCTAACCAGGTTATTCCTGGCCAATGGAAAATTCCAGCTATTGGCTGACTAGTCTGCTTCCTCCTTGATCCTGACTTAATCTTGGTCTTATTATCTAGGTCCCTGTCCACATAGTGGGTCATCACAAGATAGTAACATCAGGCTAGCTTCAAACAAGAGGGGCACCATTGGATCTTGCTGGATAGTTAATGAGGTGAGTTTGGGATGGTATGGCAAGAGAAACCGTCAGTGTAACTTAGTTAAATTCACTCTTGGCAAAAGTATGTAAAGTCTAGCCCAAAATGTGACTGTTGTTACCTGTCTCTAGGAAATCATGAAAAGCATTGGGACATAACAATTTAAAAGGAAACTCAATTATGTGAATTGTTTACTGTGAATTGCAAACAGGAGGTAAAATCAGCAGGTGGATCATGTTAATATATTAGAGATATTATGAGAGTGGGGATAGGATAAAAGTCTACTTGAGTTGATTTGATTAGATTTATTTATTGTCACGTGTGTCAAAGTACAGACAGATCATAGTAAGCAAGGAGATATAGATGGTAGGGTGAATAAAAACTTGGGCAACTTAAGGCATACAGGTTACACTGCACAAGACATGTGCTAGGCATGATCATTATTAACAAGATCAGCATTACTTGAAATTAGAGAGTCCATTCATCAGTCTAATAATGACGGGGAAGAAGCTGTTCCTGAATGTGCTGGTGCATGTATTCAAGCTGCCGTATATTCTGCCTGATGGAAGAGGTTGTAGGAGAGCATTACTGGGGTGGCACAGGTCTTTGATAATGTTGACAGACTTTCAGCAACAACAAGTGTAAATGGAGTCCATGGATGGCAGGTTGGTTTCTATGATGGCCTGGACTATGCACACAACCTTCTGTAGTTTCTTACGGTCCTGGGCAGAGCAGTTGCCATACCAGGGCATTATGCATCTGGATAGAATGCTTTCTATGGTGCATCTGTAAATGTTGGTGAGTTTCTGATAGTGAAAGAAGTAGGGAGTAAAATAGAAATATCAGAACAATTGGAAAATGAATCACAAATTGAAAATCTAAAAGTCAGCCCTCCAGCATCAGATTCCATATTATATAGATACTTAAAAGATTAGACAGTGTGATCTATCTTCTAGAAAAGTAATTTATAAAGATTGATAAAGAATCATAAATTAATTTGTTTGAATATGCCAGGAAAAATGTCTTTGGCTTTTCACAATATTAATATAAGGAATGTGTTATCCATAAAACAATACTCGTACAGACTCAATCCAGAGAGATTAGCACAAGTAAGGGAAGACGTTAAAATCATGCTGGACAATGACATTGTTAAAATGAGTCTTAATAGATGGAGGTCTTATGTCCAAGATATCAATTCTCCTGCTCCTCAGATGCTGCCTGACCTGCTATGATGGTTCAGCACCACACTGTTGACTCTGATCTCCAGCATCTGCAGTCCTCACTTTCTCCTAGGAGGTCACCTGCTGTCAATGCAGTGACGCCGAATGGGTCACAGTGAATACCATTGATTACTTTAAAGTCATCAACGTAATAACTATGAATCCAGTTTAGAATAATAATTTATTCTTGGTTCCCATAAATCATCACACACTGTTTTTAATGCATTGGAATCAACATATTTTAGTATTGGATCAATAGAAATGGACCCCCGTTCATCAGTGGAGTCTTTGATGTAGCTCTCTAATCTTTGAGTTTGAAGGTTTTATGTACTCAAGAGGAAATGCTGTACTGTTGGAGTTTTTGTTACTTTGACCTATTTACCTTCTCAGGTTGATATATAAGATCTCATAGTGTTATGGTTCAGACCAGACACCCTCAAAATATTTTAAGAAGGTAGCCTAGATAGTAACTTTTCTTACTTCACAGGCAAATATAATGTGCTGTGTTCCAGATGCAGTCCACCCTCAGGTGACTGTCTGGGTGGAGCTTGCATATTGTCCCCATGCCTGCGAGGGTTTCCTCTGAGTGCTCCAGTTTCCTCCCACAGTCCAATAATGTGTAGATTAGGTGTATTGATCTTGCTAAATTGCCCATAGTGTCCAGGGATATGTTGGTTAGGTGGATCAACGGTGGAAAATGCAGGGTTACAGAGTTAGGGTAGGGGGAGGTGGGATTGGGTGGGATGTTGTTTGAAGGGTAGGTATGGACTTGGTGGGTCGAATTGCCTGTTCTAACACTGTAGGGACTATTATTAGATCTTCAATGATTATAGTTAAAATACAACCAAAGAAAGGAAAATTTAGAACAACTTAACTCTATTGGAAATCTTAACAGAACAATAAATACAAGAACTATCATGAATTAACTGTTCCAATATACTAACATCCCACCCCTTGGCAAAAAGGCAAATTGAGGTGCAATCTAGCAGCCTAGGAAGAAAACATCAGCTTTTGGCTGTAATCAAAAGGAGGAAAAATAGCTTCCATTTCTTTGAGCTCACAACAGCAACTGCTTAAACTAAAACTAAAAACTAAAAAAAAAGAAATCCTGGTCTTTGAGAGCTGGCTACACCCATCCAGGCTGCTTCTATTGTTCCAACTTTTAGAAAATACTCAAGACCTCACAAATTGTTAACTTTACTGATTCTCCAAGTAGACAACTTGACATGTCTGTCTTAAAACCTCTTTTCAAAAAAAAGGACAAAATAATCCCTTAAAGCCACATCATCATCATAACAGCATGAGTTTATAAAGGAACTAAACAATTAAAACGTAGAACATAGAAAATTAAAGCACAGAACAGGCCCTTTGGCCCACGATGTTGTGCCGCAGATTATTCCTAATCTAAAATAAAATAACCTAACCTACGCACCCCTCAATTCACTGCTGTCCATGTGCATATCCAGCAGTCACTTACACATCCCTAATGACTCTGCTTCCACCTCCACCACTGGCAACGCATTCCATGCATTCACAACTTTCTGCATAAAGGGTCTACCTCGGACGTCTCATCCAAACCTTCCTCCTAACACCTTAAAACTATGACCCTTCATGCCAGTCAATCCTACCCTGGGGAAAAGTCTCTGGCTATCGAGTCTATCCATGCCTCCCATTAACTTGTAAACCTCAATCAGGTCAACTCTCTTCCTCCTTCTCTCCAGAGAGAAAAGTCCGAGCTTTGGTCCAACCCATCCACGCCGATCAGATATCCCAACCCAATCTAGTCCCATCTGCCAGCACCCAGCCCATATCCTTCCAAACCCTTCCTATTCATATACCCATCCAAATGCCTTTTAAATGTTGCAACTGTACCAGCTTCCACCACTTCCTCTGGCAGCTCATTCTGTACATGTATCACCCTCTGCGGTCGGAATCATTGGCGACCTTTAAGCGGCATTTGGATAGGTACATGGATGGGTACTTAATCTAGGTTAGAAGTTCGGCACAACATCGTGGGCCGAAGGGCCTGTTCTGTGCTGTATTGTTCTATGTTCTATGTTCTATGCGTGAAAAAGCTGCTCCGTAGGTCGCTTTTATATAGAGTCATAGAGTCAAAGAGATGTACAGCATGGAAACAAACCCTTCAGTCCAACCAGTCCATGCCGACCAGATATCCCAACCCAATCTAGTCCCACCTGCCAGCACCCTTCCCATTCATATAACCATCCAAATGCCTCTTCATTGTTGCAATCGTACCAGCCTCCACCACTTCCTCTAGCAGTTCATTCCATACACATATCACCCTCTGCGTGAAAAAATTACCCTTTATGTCTCTTTTATATCTTTCCCCTCTCACCCTAAACCTATACCCTCTAGTTCTGGACTCCCCAACCCCAGGGAAAAGACTTTGTCTATTTATCCTATTCATGCCTCTCATAATTTTGTAAACCTCTATAAGGTCATCCCTCAGCCTCTGACGCTCCAGGGAAAACAAACCCAGCCTGTTCAGACTCTCCCTGTAGCTCAGATCCTCCAACCTTGGCAACATCCTTGTAAATCTTTTCTGAACCCTTTTAAGTTTCACTACATCTTTCCAAAAGGAAGGAGACCAGAATTGCAAGCAATATTCCAACAGTGGCCTAACCAATGTCCTTCTCCCTGATCATTCTCTTATTCCTCATAAATGAGTAAAATGCCTTTGGGTTCTCCCTAATCCTTCCCACCAAGCTTTGTTCGTCCCTCCTTCTGGGTCTCCTCAGTCCATTTTTGAGCTCCTTCTTTACAAGCCTGTAATCCTGTAAAGCTGTGCTAGATCCTTGCCTCCTCCACTTTACGTAAGTTGCTTTCTTCCTTTTGATGAGAAGCTCCTCTGTTCTTATCATCCAAAGCTCCTTAATCTTACCCCTTCTTGCCGGTCTCAGAGGAACAAATTTATGCATCACTCACAACAGCTGTTCCTTATACAGTCTCCACATGCCTGTTGTGCCCTTACTATGGAACAATTCCTTCCAATCAGTACTTCACAAATCCTGTCTGATAGCATCATAATTTCCTTTTCCCCAATTAACTATCTTCCCATGGTAACTACTCCTTTCCCTCTCCATGGCTATGGTAAATGTGAGGCAGTTGTGGTCACTGTCACCAAAGTGTTCTCCCACCGCAAGATCTGACACCTGTCCTGGCTCATTGCTGAGCACCACATCCAAAATGGCCTCTCCACTCGTTGGCCTGTCTATGTACTGAGTAAGGAAACCCTCCTGTACACACCTGACAAATACAGCTCTGTCCAAACCATCTGCACTAAGGAGGTTCCAGCCAATATTTTGAAGTCACCCATAACAACAACCCTGCTACGTCAGCATTTTTCCAGACTCCGTCAGCCTATCAGTTCTTCAATCTCCCTATTGCTTTTAGGGGGTCTATAGAAAAGCCCCAAAGAGATGGCTGCTCCTTTGCTATTCCTAACTTCCACCCATACTGACTCAGTAGACAAACCTTCCGCGACAACCTTCATTTCTGTAGCTGTGATGCACTCTCTGATTAGCAATGTTACATCCTCTCCTCTTTTTCCACCCTCCCTGTTCTTTTTAAATGTTCTAAACCCTGAAACATCTAGCTACCATTCCTGCCCCTGTGAAACCCACATCTCCATTATGGCCACAACATTATGGTCCCAAGTACTGATCCATGCGCTAAATTCATCACTCTTATTTCTGACACTCCTTGTGTTCCATCACATGAAAAACCTTCCTGATAGATTCACTACATCCTGTCATTGCCTCAACTGCAACAACCCACCCCTCCCCCTTCTCAGATGTGTAGCTCTGGTTTGCACCCTCCCTGCCAAACTAGTTTAAAACCTCCTGAACCGCAGGAACAGATTTCCTACCCAGGACATTTGTGCCCCTCCAGTTCAGGTCCAATCCGCCCTTCATGTACATGTTCCACCTTCCCCAGAAGGCATCCCAATGGTCTAAGTATCTGAAGCCCTCCCTCCTGCACCAGCCTCGCAGCCACGTGTTAAGCTGCATTTGCTGCCTGTTCCTCACCTCACTGTCTTGTTGCACCGGTAGCAAACCTGAGAACACTACTCTTCTTGTCTTGCTCTTCAGCGTCCAACCTAGTTCTCTGTAGTCACTTTTCAGATCCTCAATCCCTTTCCTGGCTGTATCATTGGTGCCAATATGTACCACAATTTCTGGCTGCTCACTCTCCCCCTTCAGAACCCTGTAAACCCGATCGCAACATTCCGGACCCTGGCACCGGGGAGGCAACGTACCTTCCGGGTGTCCTGTTCCTGACCACAAAATCTCCTGTCAATCTGTCTAAATATTGAGTCCCCTACCACTAGCGCTTTTCTATTCTCCCCTCTTCCCTTCTGAGCCTCAGTGCCAGGCTCAGTGCCAGAGACCTGACAATTATGGCTTTCCCCTGGTAGGCCATCCCCACCAGCAGTATCCAAAACAGTATACTTATTGCTAAGGGAAACAGTCACAGGGGATCCCTGCTCTGTCTGTCGGTTCCCTTTCCTCCCCGACTGTAACCCAGCTGTCCTTATCCTGTGTCTAAAGAGTGACCATCTCCCTGTACATCCTCTCAATTTCCCCCTCAGCCTCCTGGATGATCCACAGTTCATCCAGCTCCAGCTCCAATTCCGTAACTCAGTTTTCAAGGAGCTGGAGTTGGGTGCACTTCCCGCAGATGTCGCCAGTGGAGACATGCGTCGTGTCTCTCATCTGCCACATTCTGTAGGAGGAGCATGCAACTGCCCGAACATCCATACCCCGCTAATCTGAAAGCCCATACAGGACTAAACAAGGAAGAGAAGAAAAGAAAAACAAGAGAAAACCGGAAAACTTACCGATATTACAGACTCTTAGTAAGGTTAGAGGAGGTAGGTGGGAGGAAGGCCCAACGGTGAAGGGTTTCAGGTTTAGATATCACCCACTTAAAAACTTCCTGCAGCCCTCTCTTCTCTCCGCCCTCTCTCCTCGCTGCTCAGTTCAAAATATGACCTAGGTACTGGCCACCTAAGCAAATTGTGCCACCTTATCCTTATCCCACTACAGTGAACAGAGCTTCATTGGCTGTAAAGGAGGTTGGGACACCCAAAGGATGTAAAAGACTCTGTGTAAATACAGATCTTTCTTTCAATGACCCTTCGCACTGCTAGGACAAATCAAATCAATAGTTCAAAATTAGTCAAAACGTTGTGCCATCTTTGTAATCAGAATAGCAGATATGATTCCCTCAAAATCAATTCAACAACCCATTCTGGAGGTCAATCTTGGCTCTGCTAGGAATCATTTCCCTAATTATATGAAATGATTTGCTCTCACTATAGATTTAAGAGATATGCAAGAGCCTGAAATGAATACAGTCATATCCAAAGCTAAAGCACCTGAGGTCTCACTCTATTAATGAACTGGGTGAGACTTCATTCATAGTCCAGCAACTTACAACTGTCATTCCATATCATAGGAACACAACAGCTCTGGATAATATTTACAGGTATTTTACAAAGCAGCTGGACTGGAGTTACACAGCTGGTTGTACATTGCCAACTTACTTTTGGAGTCATTGATCGTCTCTGCTTCCACCAAAGTCATAGGCAGTGAGTCTTAGCTCAATGCCTCATTAAGATAGAAAACATTACACCATGCAAAACAAAATGCTCTCATTTTAGCACTTAATCCAGGAGCAGCAGAGGATTCCTTTCAATATTTCCTGCAAATGGGCCACCCTCTGTGGACAAAATCTGGAAACCAGTGGTTGCAAAGCAGGCAAAGGCACCAGTAGTTTTGTAAGAGTGTCCTCATCATGCTCACATTCCTCCACAGCTCCCACTCACACCTCAGCACACTTTGAAAGGTGAGACATGTGAATTTACCCACAGGTCAATCTCTGTTGGCACTTCTTTTCTGAGCATAAAGCAATAGCTGCAGGTCGCAACATGTACATAGCTTCAACCCTTTGGCATTCAGAGGCTTATGACGTCAAGACAGATATCCAAAATATCATACAGTGGTTGGAACAAAGCTTGACATGCAGAGTACAGAAGGTAAAGCAAGAAGCTATGGCGTCACTTTGAAACGCACAGGGAGTGGGACTCCAGCAATAAAGTAGTAACGTGCGCAATCAGTTATGAAAAGTCTGAATTAAAAATAGATTAAATAAGCACACATGCTGACAGAAAATAAGCAAACAATGAAAAATAAAATCAATGTATAAGATAAGGCTCTGGAATTTTTCTCCTACCTTTGCTGGACACAGTGCTAATAGGCAGTCCTCCACCCTCAACCAATATAGATTAACAGATCAGGCAGCTCACTTTTACCCTTCTGTGCTAATGACCTTTGTCTATTTACAGAGAGAAGCTTTGCATATTGGCAGAAGGCTGGAAAACCAGCGAATACATCTTGAAAGCATTTGGAACAGACATTATGAGGAAAAGCTTTTTATATACACAGTGAGTGATTGCAATTTACGACAGAAAGGGGTTACAGGTAGATTTACTAATGGCCCTCACAAGTCAATTGAATAAGCAAGTGCAGAAAACTTACAATTAAGTGTCCTTGTGTGACATAGTAGTAGTATCCCTTTCCTCATTCCTGAAGAAGGGCTTATGCCCGAAATGTCGATTCTCCTGTTCCTCGGATGCTGCCTGACCTGCTGCGCTTTTCCAGCAACACATTTTCAGCTCTGATCTCCAGCATCTTCAGTCCTCACTTTCTCCTTGTAGTATCCCTATCCCTGGACCGAGAGACCCAGGTTCAACTGCGGCTTGTTCCAGGAGAGCTGTGTTATAACAGGTCTGAACAGGCTGATTAGGGATTAAAAATAGGTCAATAACTAAAAAAAGACAAACACCATTCTTTCAGTAGCCCACACCCTACAATCTGAGCTGCTCTTGAGTACGTGTGGACTGTCCTTCAGCCTGGGTAAGAGGCTTATTTTTTAATATACAATCTGCTGCTGCACATCATTCACTTTGATTTCTTTGTCCACCAACTTGACATGTTTATTTACCTCCAAGTGGCAGGATCCCCAATTGAGGGATCTCTATGCAGGAGTCCTCCAATCTTCCATCAGCAACCTGGGCGTAGAGGGTGCTGGACTCAGCAGTCTGTTATAACAGCAACAGACAACAGCAGCAATTCAGGGACTCCCAGTTTGACTGTTTACTTTGCAGTGCTGTGGAATCCGTGGACCATGTACATATTGGTTGTGGACATTTGCACTCCCTTTTTAGTTATTTGAAAAAACCTTCTGTTGAGCTTTTAGCTGCATTTCAGACACACACTCCTGATCTTTGGGCACCCGGTGCGGAGGGGTGTGGGCAGATCAGTGGACCTCCTCATGGATCTGGCCACGCTGGCTATAAACTGGTCCAGGCAGCAGGCTGTGGAAGGGGTCATTTCTGCAGACTGCCTGTTCCTCTTCCATGGTTACATTTGTGCCCGAGTGTCATTGGAGTGGGACCATGTGGTGTCCATCAATGTTCTCAATACCGAGAGAGAGAGGTGGGCACAACAGAAGATACAGTGTTTTATTTCCCCCTCCAGTTCCATTATGATTCAGCCTCTTTGGATTCAATGGGCCGAATTGCCTGCTTCCATATTGTGGGGATTCTATGATTTCAATATTAGCTACATTAAAGAGGTTATATTCATACAAAAGCTTTTTTGCCTTGTTGCAGTTTATAAAATATTGATAATGTCCAAAGTTTCTGTGTAATGGACTGATTAGCTGAGCAGCACATCCCCTTGAGGAACAATTCTAACTATCTGTTTTCAATAACTTCCATATAGTTTGGACTTTTTAAAAATGCATTCTCGGATGTAAGCATCACGCATGTAAGAAAAGAATTAAAAGGACAATTGTTGAAACACTGTCTTTGTAGGCTACTTATACAGTATGTTAAGTTACAAATCAGAACATTTCCTATTTACTTTGAGCACAACCAAAAACACAGTTTCTGGATGTACTTCACACTTTCCTTGAAGTAGGCATTCAGTCTTCCTGGAACCATCCCAAGGTGATTCTTTACTCCTACAGGATTATTTGTATTCTTTCACTGACACATTCTGGAAACCTTTCACATCAGAACTGTCTTTCCAATTTTGTTTTCTCCTGGAGATTCTTTCTCAAGTGCAGCCTCAGTAAATCTTGCTGCCTCAGTTTAACTGCTTGTGATTTCAGTCTTTTCAATCTGGGTATGAGCTCCCAACCATATACATGAATGATGAATCATAGCACATGTGTTCTCTCTCTCTCTCTCCTGGACCTTGGCAACCCAACCTTGTCCGTGAGATTTTAGCTTCTCTTACACTCTTACTCACTCAAAACCCATCTACTTCCCAGGTTATACTGCCCCTTTGTTCTTTTGGAAGTTTATTTCAAGCGACTCATCTTCATTTTCAACTCCAAGCACAGTCTCACTCCGTTAAACTCGGCTCCAGCTGGGTCAATTTAGACCAATCTTTCTTTTGATCCAGCTCCATTTTTCAAGGATAATCATTGAGCCATTGCAGCTGTCCTGTTCTTCAGAAATCTCTCACAACAACAGCTTTCTACTTCTTCCCCGAGCCTGCAAAAGTCTTTTTATTTTGTCTCAAACCAACAAAAAGTTGGGCCTTGAGCCAAGGTCTTGTGTATTTTCTGCAAAGCAATAGCAGCTGCATCAGGATGTTCACGCTAAATGTAACAGATGTAGTTGCACAGGAACAATGAAAGGGCAAACGCCTTAAAGATCAAGCTCCATCTCGTTCAGCTTCTATAGTACTGTTTCATTGCTTTGTTGATTGGCTAAGTACCTAGAGCAAATGTGAAGAAAGACTGCTGGGACATTGAGTGTCAATCAGGGAGGAAACAGCCAATTGTGATGCCAATAAATAAATCTGGCATTAAGTAAGAGACTTGGCATCTGGTTAATAGAGTCATAAAATTTCTACAGCAAAGGAAGAGGTCCTTTAGCTGATTGAGTTCACACTGTTAATCCAAGATCTATCGATTCTAGTCATATCTTTTATTATCTCAACTCCTGGCTTCAGAATGATTTAACACCTGTAGTCTATAGATTCAATGCTGGTATGATTGTTGATTCGTAATGGGAACCAATTTCATTCAGCTAGTCGAAAATGAACTCAAAAATGGTATAACACCAGGACGTTAGGTGACTGGTGGGGCAACAGTAGGTTGCCACTGAACGATCTGGAGAACTGAATGGGAGAAATCTGGTAATGCAGGGTTTTGCTGTAGATAGGTAGTGAGGGATCTGAGGGAGGGAGATCTCCAACACTCCTTGGTCCACAGGGAATGAGAAAAGAACAACTTACCTGCAGCTCAATCCTCCAATTAACTGCCAGTAATCCCAGAATTCAAGTCACCTCCTCACTTCCTGTGAAAGTTATATGGTAGGGTGCTGATGCTATCACAAATTCACAGAACCCCTACAGGGAGGAATCAGGCAATTCGGCCCAACAAGTCCACACCTACCCTCCAAAGAGTACCCAACCCAGACCCATCCCCCTCCCCTATAGTCGACATTTCCTCTGATTAAGGCACCCATCCCTGAACACTATGGGCAATTTAGCAAGGCCAATTCACTTAAACTGCACATCTTTGGACTGTGGGAGGAAACCAGAGCAAACCCAGAGGAAACTCATGTAGACACAGGGCGAACATGCAAACTCCACACAGACAGTCACCCAAGGCTGGGATCAAACCCAGGTCTCTGGTGCTGTGAGAGAGTATTGCTGACCACTGAGCCACTAAGCCACCATGCCACCTTGTTATCAGGCAGCACGCTTGGTATATTGAATACATTATTGCTTACCTTTTGCAGAATCTCACTCCTTGGTAGTTTTCCTTCCCTATAGGACATTCGTGAATCAGATGTGCTTTTACAACAATCAACAAGATTTTTGTAGTCATCATTAGATCTTTAATTCCATATATTTCTAAAATTAAATTCTACCTTCTACCATGGTGAGATTCAAACATTACTGGTCCAGTGTCAACACCACTGTATCCTCACCTCCCATAGGCCATCACACTGCCTAGTGACCTATTAAGGTTCCTGTTCTTCAACATGTAAGGCTGTTAACCTAAAATTTGTTGAGTTAGCCAAAATGAAATTAAGCAAAATGAGATGTAAACATTTATGAAGTCTGATGATGGCCTGATGATTTGGGAGGGAGGCAATGGCCTAGTTCTATTATCATTAGATTTACTATCCCAGCCTTTTAGGGAAGGAAACTGGAAGGAAACTTAAACAGAAGTTGCTGGAAAAGCTCAGCAGGTCTGGCAGCATCTGTAAAGAGAAATCAAAATTAACATTTCAGGTCCAGTGACCCTCTGTCAGGAGGGAACTCACCTGGCCTGGCCGACATGGGACACTAGACCCACCACAATGTCATTGACCTTTAACTGCCTTCTGGGTAAGTAGGGTGGGATATAAGTGCGGCCCTAGCCGGTGATGTTCAGATCCTGCAAATGAATAAAAAGTGAGGTCATTATTTTTAATGAGTTTCTGTTTCTGAAAGAATGTGTATCTGGCTAATTATATGTTTTAACACTTGAGTAAGAGCCTGTACTGTCACAGTATGTCTGAGAGGCAGATGGAGTCTTTATTTAAAGACAAAGTCACCACGTGTGGTAATGTAGGCTATTTATCTGCTATGTATGGCAGTTTGGTTTATCTGCAGAAAATAACCTTGAACTTCCTTTTCCCCGCCATTTCAATACAGCACTGTATTTTCTGCCCCATATCCCTGTCTCAGGCTTGCTGCAGTGCTCCAGCAAAGCTCAGCACAAACTGGAAGAACAGCATCTCATTTTGCACTTGGGGACCGTGCAGCCTCTGGACTCAACATCGAGTTCAATCATTTTAGGGCCATGTCGTTATCCCAAACCCCCACACACCAGGCCTTGTTATCACATGGTCTGTTACTACAAACAGGTCCTGGGCCTCCTCCATTGCCAAACCCTTACCACCCACCACCTGGAGGAAGAACGCTACATCTTCCGCCTAAGGAATCAATGTGGATTTCACCAGTTTCACTGCCCCACTCTCTGCAACTGGATTCTCAATTACCTGACCCACAGGCCACAGTAAGTGAAGATTGGGGACAATATTTCATCCTCACTAACACTGGAGCTCCCCTCACTGTATACCCATGACTGCATCACCAAATACCTGACTAATGCCATTTACAAGTTTGCTGATGACACCACCATCGTCGGTCGAATCTCAGATGGCGACAAAACAGATTTTCAGCCGGATGTTACTCATGGCCCTCTCCCCATTAACAGCACAGAGATGGAACGAGTGGAAACCGTCAAGCTCCTGGGAGTGGTCATCCACAACAAGCTTTCTTGGACTCTTCATGTGGATGCACTGGTTACAAAGGCACAACAATGTCTCTTCTTCCCCATGCAACTGAGAAAATTTGGAAAGACAGTGAATACCCTTGCCAACTTTTATAGGTGCACCATTAAGAGCATTCTTTCTGGATGTATCACTACCTGGTATGGGAACTGTACCATTCAAGATCAGAGACAGTCACAGAGAGTGGTAAACTCAGCCCAGCCAATCACAAAGGTCAACGTCCCATTTACAGAATCTATCTATCAGGCCCGCTGTCAGGGAAAGGCCACCAGCATTCTCAAAGATCCATCCCTCCCTGGCAACGCTTTTCTACAACCTGTACCATCTGGGAGAAGATGCGGAAGCCATTTTCAAACAGTTTCTACCCTACTGTCGTTAGAATACTGAATGGACTCACAAACTCTTAATATTCGCCTGTATCTGTGTATTTGTTTTTGCTGCTGTTTATCTCATACTTACTTATCTAGGCTACTTAACTCTGTGATCTGCCTGTATTGCTCACAAGACAACGCATTTCACTGTGCCTCGGTATATGTGACAATAAATTCAAGTCAATTCAATTCAATTCATTCCTCATTTCCTCAGCCCCCACCTTATGCCAGATCCAAGCTTCCAACTCGGCACTGCCCTCTTGACCTATCCTACCTGTCCATCTTCCTTCCCATCTATCTGCTCCACCCTCCCCTCCAGTCTATTAATTTCACCCCCGCCTTCATCTACCAATCACTATCTCAGCTACCTTCCCCCCAGCCCCACCCCCCCACCCATTTATCTCTCAACTCCCTCGGCCCACAAGCCTCATTCCTGATTAAGGGCTTATGCCCAAAATGTTGATTCTCCTGCTTCTCGGATGCTGCCTGACCTGCTGTGCTTTCTCAGCACCCAACTCTCGACTGACCTCCAGCATCTGCAGACCTCACTTTCTGCTACACAAACAACGCATTATCAGCCACTCATGGTCCCTATTAGCAACTATTGATTCTCCCAGGCTGACTTTCCCCACTCCTATGTCTGCCCGATTGTTGTTCTATTTCCATCTCTCTCTCTCTCTCTCTCTCTCTCTGACTGGACTCCAACTCCACTTAATGTTTACTCCTCACCCCACCTCCACCTTCAGCAGAGATTTATACCAACCTTTCCTCAGCTAAAATCAGTGCTGAAGAAGGGTCACCAGATCTGAAATGTTAACTCTGCTCTTATTCCACAGAAGATGCCAGACCTGCTGAGCTTCTCCAGCATTTTTTTTTGTTATTGGGAATAAATGTCTACAGGCTGGGTTTCCTGAATGCCATGAGATGTAAAGAGTAGAATGAAAACTGAAGTCCTTCTCCAGCGATGGGAAGCAGCTGCCTGCCTAAAGATAGTGGTCAAGGATGGAAAGTGAACACCATGGGTCCTCATCTCAGCAGTCTCCCGTGAGGCACCTAATCAAAGGCCTTTTGGAAGTCTAGATAGATAACATCCACTGGGTTTCCCTGGTCTAACCTACTTGTTATCTCTTCAAAGAATTCTAACAGGTTTGTCAGACATGACGTCCCCTTACTGACTCCATGCTGACTTGTTCTAATCCGACTCTGCATTTCCAAGAATTTGAAAGTCTCATCCTTAATGATGAATTCTAGAATTTTACCGACAACCGAGGTTAGGCTAATTGGCCTATAATTTTCCATATTTTATCTTGATCCTTTCTTGAACAAGGGAGTTACAACAGCGATTTTCTAATCATCTGGGACTTTCCCAGACTCCAGTGATTTTTGAAAGATCACAGTCAGCGCCTCCACTATTTCCTCAGCCACCTCCCTGAGAACTCTAGGATGTAGCCCATTGGGCCAGGAGATTTATCGATTTTTAGACTTTTTAGCTTTTTTAGCACTTTCTCTTTTGTAATGGTTACCATGCTCAACTCTACCCCGACTCTCCTTAATTGTTGGGGTATTACTCATGTCTTCCACTGTGAAGACTGACACAAAGTACTTATTAAGTTCTTCAGTTATTTTCTTATCTCCCAGTACTAGCCTTCCAGCATCAATTTGGAGCAGCCCAATTTCTAGTTTTGCTTCTCGTTTATTTCTTATGTATTGAAATAAACTTTTACTATAATTTCTAATATTACTGGCTAGCTTACCTTCATATTTGATCCTCTCCATCTGTATTTCTCTCTTTGTTACCCTCTGTTTTTGTAGCCTTCCCAGCCTTCTGATTTCCCAGTGCTCTTGGCCACCTTATAGGCTCTCTGTTTTTCTTTGATACATTTCCTGACCTCCTTTGTCACTCATGGCTGTCTAACTCCTCCCCGGACAATCTTTCTTTTCTTTGAGATGAACCTCTGTACTGTGTCCTCAATTACACCCCGAAACTCCGGCCATTGTTGCTCTACTGTCTTCCCCACTAGGCTCTGCTTCCAATCGATTTTCGTCAGTTCCTCTCTCATGCCCCTGTAATTACCATTATTCAACTGTAACACCATTACATCTGGTTTTGTCTTCTCTCTTTCAAACTACAGACTGAACTCTACCATATTATGATCACTGCCTCCTAAGTGTTCCCTTACTTTAAGATCTTTTATAAAGTATGGCTCATTATATAGAACTAAGTCCAGAATAGCCTGCTCCCTTGTGGGCTCCATCACAAGCTGTTCCAAAAAGCCATCCTGTAAGCATTCCATGAATTTCCTTTCTTTGGATCGACTAGAAACATTATTCACCCAGTAATTTAACATGGCCAATCCACCTAATCTGTATATCCCTGGACACTATGGGGTAATTTAGCATCACCAATCTACCTAACCTATACATCCCTGAACACTATGGGTAATTTAGCATGGCCAATCCACCCAACCTGTTAATCACTGGACACTATGGGTAATTTAGCATAGCCAGTCCACCTAACCTGTATATCCTCTAGACACTATGGGGTAATTTAGCATGAACAATCCACTTGACCCATACATCCCTGGACACTATGGGTAATTTAACATGGCCAATTCACCTAACCTGTACATCCCTGGACACTATGGGTAATTTAGCATGGCCAATCCACCTAACCTGTATATCCCTGGACACTATGGGTAATGTAACATGGCCAATCCACCTAACCTATACATCCCTGGAACTATGGGTAATTTAGCATGGCCAATCCACCTAACCTGTACATCCCTGGACACTATGGGTAATTTAGCATGGCCAGTCCACCTAACCTGTATATCCTCTAGACACTATGGGTAATTTAGCATGGTCAATCCACCTAACCTATACATCCCTGGACACTATGGGTAATTTAGCATGGCCAATCCACCGAACCCATATATTGCTGGACACTATGGGTAATTTACCATGGTAAAAACAATGACTGCAGCTGCTGGAAACCAGATTCTGGATTATAGTGGTGCTGGAAAAGCACAGCAGTTCAGGCAGCATCTGAGGAGCAGGGAAATTGACGTTTCAGGCAAAAGCCCTAGATCAGGAAAGAGGCAGAGTGCCTGAAGGGTGAAGAGATAAATGAGAGGAGGGTGGGGCTGGGGAGAAAATAGCATAGAGTACAGAGGTGGGGGAAGGGGAAATGAGGAAACTGGTGAAGTCCACACTGATGCCCTGGGGTTGAAGTGTTCCGATGCGGAAGATGAGGCATTCTTCCTCCAGCCATCGGGTGGTGAGGGAGCAGTGGTGAAAGCGGCCTAGGACCTCCATGTCCTCGGCAGAGTGGGAGGGGGAGTTGAAATGTTGGGCAACAGGGCAGTGTGGTTGATTGGTGCGGGTGTTCCAGAGATGTTCCTTAAAGCGCTCTGCGAGAAGGCATCCAGTCTCCCCATTGTAGAGGGGACCGCAACTGGAGCGACGGATACAATAAATGATATTGGTGGATGTGCAGGAAATCTTTGATGGATGTGGAAGGCTCCTTTGGGGCCTTGGACGGAGGTGAGGCAGGATGTGTGGGCGCAGGATTTGCAATTCCTGCGGTGGCAGGGGAAGGTGCCAAGGTGGGAGGGTGGGTTGTAGGGGGGGGCGTGGACCTGACCAGGTAGTCATGGAGGGAACAGTCTTTGCGGAAGGCGGAAAGTGGTGGGGAAGGAAATATATCCCTGGTGATGGGGTCCATTTGGAGGTGGCGGAAATTTCAGCGGATGATTTGGTTTATGCGAAGGTTGGTAGGATGGAAGGTCGGCACTAGGGGTGTTCTGTCCTTGTTACGGTTGGAGGGGTGTGGTCTGAGGGCGGAGGTGCGGGATGTGGACGAGATGCGTTGGAGGGCATCTTTAACCACGTGGGAAGGGAAATTGCGGTCTCCAAAGAAGGTGTGTTCTGTGGTGGAATTGGTCCTCTTGGGAGCAGATACGGCGGAGGCGGAGGAATTGGAAATAGGGGATGGCATTGCAAGAGGTAGGGTGGGAAGAGGTATAAACCAGGTAGCTGTGGGAGTCGGTGGGTTTGTAAAAACTGTCGGTGTCAAGTTGGTTGTCATTAATGGAGATGGAGAGGTCCAGGAAGGGGAGGAAGGTGTCAGAGATGGTCCAGGTAAATTTAAGGCCAGGGTGGAATGTGTTGGTGAAGTTGATGAATTGCTCAACCTCCTCGCGGGAGCATGAGGTGGCGCCAATGCAGTCATCAATGTGGCGGAGGAAGAGGTGGGGAGTGGTGCCAGTGTAATTACGGAAGATCGAATGTTCTACGTAGCCAACAAAGAGACAGGCATAGCTGGGGCCCATATGGGGGCCCATGGCTACCCCTTTGGTCTGGAGGAAGTGGGGGGATTTTAAGGAGAAATTGTTAAGGGTGAGGACCAGTTTGGCCAAACGAATGAGAATGTTGGTGGAAGGTTACTATTGGGTACGTCGGGAGAGGAAAAAATCGGAGGGCTTGGAGGCCCTGGTCATGGCGGATGGAGGTGTAGAGGGATTGGATATCCATGGTGAAGATGAGGTGTTGTGGGCCGAGGAACGGAAGTCTTGGAGGAGGTGGAGGGCATGAGTGGTCTCTCGAATGTATGTGGGGACTTCCTGGACTAGGGGGGATAGGACAGTGTCGAGGTAGGTAGAGGCATGTTCAGTGGGGCAGAAGCATGCTGAGACAATGGGTCGGCCAGGGTGGTCAGGCTTGTGGATCTTGGGAAGGAGGTATAACCGGGCAGCTCAGCACTGTCCTCATGACTTGTCTTACCTGCTTATCTTCCTTTCCACCTATCCACTCCACCCTCCTCCCTGACTATCACCTTCATCCCCTCCCCCACTCACCTATTGTACTCTATGCTACTTTCTCCCCACCCCCATCCTCCTCTCATTTATCTCTTCACCCTTCAGGCACTCTGCCTGTATTCCTGATGAAGGGCTTTTGCCCGAAGCGTCGATTTTACTGCACCTCAGATGCTGCTGAACTGCTGTGCTTTTCCAGCACCACTCTAATCTAAACCCTGGTTTCCAGCAACTGCAGTCATTTTTACTTCATTGTTTTTACCAGAGTACCATGGCCAATCCACCTAACCTGTACATCCCTGGGCACTATGGAATAATTTAGCATGACCAATCCACCTAACCGGTACATTCCTGGACACTATGGGGCAAGTTAGCGTGACCAATCCACCTAACCTACAGACCTTTGGACTGTGGGAGGAAACCCACACATAAACAGGGAGAATGTACAAACTCCACACAGTGATCCAAGGTTGGATTTAAACCCGGGTGCCTGGCACTGTGAGGTAGCAGGGCTAACCACTGAGTCACCAGCCTCTCACTCTCACCAAGTTCCCTCTCAACCCTCTCCAGCCATCAATCACTACTGAGCAAAACAGACCCAGAAGCAAACTCCAATAACACTTCGGGACTGGTGCAGATTGGACCGTCTTGCCTTGTGTCCTTCAGAACAGAGTGCCAGGCGATGGGCAGGAAAGAGTTAAAACATTGGTCTTGTAGTTTGTCGATCCGCCCCCTCCCTCAAATCAATCCATATTGTCAAGTCTCTTTCACACCTTCGGTAAACATTGCCTAACAAGTCATAAAGTGTAAAATGAAATGTGTAAAACAGCGACTGACTCTCACAGTACATAAAGTATTCATTCTGTGCTGAATGCCAGCATTCTGCCTGAGAATCAATCCTCATGCATTTGGGGGAATCAGTCATTATTATGCAGTAGTGTTGGTGGAATATTTATTACACCAGTATTGTCTCATCTTAAAGGCACTGCAGTGGAAAATAGCAAAAATATAAAAGTTACTGTCAAACCTAAGGCTTGGACAAATTTAGCTTCTGGTTTGAGCTCATATATTTACTTCCTTGCACATTGTTTCTGCTCTGGGAGCAGCAACTCTTGGTTGAGGCAGGGTTTCACATAGCTGCTTTCAAGTGTTGAATCCTTGAAGCCTTCAGTCATATCCAAGACTGTGTTAGCAAACTATTTTACTGCAAGTGACAGTCCCAAGCAGAGGCTGACCTTGTCCTTGCCCAGCATCAGCACAGACCACAGGGTCTCTGGGTAACAACACAAAACGGAAGTCTGACCGATTTTCCTTCCATTGTACTGCAGACATTGATAAGAATTGTAGCTGCCAGCTAAGGCCACTCAAATAAGAGCCCTCTTGTGGTGCAATGGTACTGTCCCTACCTTAGATGAGAAGATCTGGGTTCAAGCCCCACTTATTCTGGAGGTGTGTAATGATATCTCTGAGTTGTTTGATTATGAGAAAAAAGGCAAAAAACTGTTGTCAAAATAATGTAGACTGGCAATGGGCACATTAAAAATCCAGTGCACTCTGGCATCAGCTCCACTACAGCAAGCATCCACCATACAAAGACCCAGTAAAGTGGGATTTGAAAACTGTAAATGTATGCTGCTGCTTTTGAATTTGTATGAAGTTTTTCATGTCCTTAAGAAATCCCCAGATGGAAATGGGAAAGCATGGCACCTGTTTTCTCACGTGTTAAATAGACATGATGCCAATGTAATTTAGCTGTGATATCGCATGTGCCCATTTTATTAGAGCTTCCAGGCCATTGGCCGTTTCCAGCAGATCTTGTTTGGGAGTATTCCAGGCCATTGCTTAACTTTAGTGTGGGGGTGTCTTCCTAAAGACCATTGGGGGCCCTCATCACTGCTTTAAGAACCCCCTCCCAGGATCAACTTCTGAAGAATAAGGGAGGAGACGGATGCTGTGGGCAGTTGTTCCAACTGGGCATTTTCTTCAGCATCTCCTGGAGAGATATTTTTATTGAATCCAATTTTTTTTGCAAATGAAGTGAAATGCTAAGAAGGAGTAGGAATATTCATCCCTAGTTTTTTTCATCCTCTATCTACTGCCACCCACTAACTTAAACTGATTCACATTTATCACCATTAGACCGTATTACTCCAATGTTGCTCCCAGGATTTACTTTAAGACCACTGCGAGAAGAAAGTGAGGGCTGCAGATGCTGGAGAGTCAGAATCGAAAAGTGTGTGGCGCTGGAAAAGCACAGCAGGTCCGGCAGCATCCAAGGAGCAGGAGAATCGATGTTTCGTGCAGAAACCCTTCATCAGGAATGTGGAGGAGGAAGGGGGATGAAATATATAGCTGAGAGTGCGATAGGTAATTGGAGGAAGGAAATAGGTGGGAAGGAAGATGGATAGGTCAAGACGGCATTGTGGAGTTGGAGGGTTGGATCTGGGATGAGGTGGCGGGAGGGGAGATTTGGAAACTGGTGAAGTCAATGTTGATGCCGTGTGGTTAGAGGGTCCCAAGGCGGAAGATGAGGCGTTCTTCCTCCAGTTGTTGGGTGTCTAGGATTTGGCGGTGGAGAAGGCCCACAACTTGCATGTGGGGTGGAAGGGACAGTTGAAGTGGTCAGCCCCAGGGTAGAGGGGTTGTTTGGTGTGTGTATCCCAGAGATGTGCCCTGAAAAGTTCCCCAAGTTAGTGTCCTGTCTTCCCAATGTAGAGGAGACCACATCAAGAGCAACGGACACAATAGATGAGGTGGGTGGACATGCAGGAAAATCTCTGCTGGATGTGAAAAGATCCTTTGGGGCCTTGGATGGAGGTGACAGGGGAGATGTGGGTGGACCCTCCGCTGTATCTGGTCCCAGGAGGAGCAGTTCCACTTCAGCACATCCCAGATGGCCTCCTATTTCAAGGACTGCAATTTCCCCTCCCATGTGATCAACATTGCCCTCCAGCACATCTCCTCCACCTGGCCACTATTAGTGTCATTCTCCATTGCAAAGGAACCCACACTGTTAGTGTGATTCTATATCATAAAGCAACCATCCAAGCAGCTGAGCGAACCAATCGCCAGAAATTAAATTGTAGGGTGCCAATACCATCGGGCAGCACATTTGGTGTATTGATTTGGTTATTACCTCCTTTTGCAGAACATGGCCCTTGGTGATATTCCTTCTCTAAAGGATACTAGTGAACCATGGGTGGCACGGTGGTTAGCATTGCTGCCTCACAGTGCCAGAGACCCAGGTTCAATTCCCACCTCAGGCAGCTGTCTGTGTGGAGTTTGCACATTCTCCCCATGTCTGCGTCGGTTTCCTCCCACAGTCCAAAAACGTGCAAGTCAAGTGAATCGGCCATGCTAAATTGCCCGTAGCGTTAGGTGTAGGGGAATGGGTCTGGGTGGGCGCGCTTCAGCGGGCCAGTGTGGACTTGTTGGGCCGAAGGGCCTGTTTCCACACTGTAAGTAATCTAATCTAAAAACCAAGTGTGTTTTTACAACTATCAACAATGGTTTTGAGGTCATCATTATATTTCTGATTCCATATATCTTTAAATTTTAAATTCCGATATCTGCCATATTGGGATTCAAGCATCACTAGGGTCTAGGGATTACTCGTCCAGTATCAAACCCACTACATTATCACTTCCCAGGCCTTCGCAATGCCCAATAATTTAATTTGATTTGTTATTGTCACATACCAAGATCTAGTGAAAAGTGTTGTTTTGCATGCCAACCATAAAAATCATACCTTACATAAATACATCAGAGTAATAGAACAGCATACAGAATATTGTGTTATAGCTACAGAGAAAGATCAACTCTAGTATATGAGAGATCTGTTCATAAGTTTAAAAACAGCGGGGAAGAAATCTGTTAGTACGTGTTTTCAAACTTCTGTTATCTTCTGCCCGGTTGAAAAAGTTGGAAGAGAGTACAGCCAATAGACAATAGACAATGCCCTTCGAGCCTGCACCACCATTCAATATGATCATCCTTAATCAGTATCCTGTTCCTGCCTTATCTCCATAACCCTTGATTCCACTATCCTTGAGAGCTCTATCCAACTCTTTCTTAAATGAATCCAGAGACTGGGCCTCCACTGCCCTCTGGGGCAGAGCATTCCACACAGCCACCACTCTCTGGGTGAAGAAGTTTCTCCTCATCTCTGTCCTAAATGGTCTACCCCATATTTTTAAGCTGTGTCCTCTGGTTCAGCACTCACCCATCAGCGGAAACATGCTTCCTGCCTCCAGAGTGTCCAATCCTTTAATAAGCTTAAATGTCTCAATCAGATCCCCTCTCAGACTTTTAAACTCAAAAGGTATACAAGCCCAGTCGCTCCAGTCTTTCAATGTAAGGTAATCCCGCCATTCCAGGAATTGACCTCGTGAACCTACAATGCACTCCCTCAATAGCCAGAATGTATTTCCT
>NC_057711.1:15640734-15656011 GCF_004010195.1 Chiloscyllium plagiosum | reverse complement strand
TTCTCCCAGTCTATCTGCATGTTGAAATCCCCCATAACAACTGTAGTAACATCTTTGCGACAGGCCAATTTCAGCTCCTGATTCATCCATCTTATTTCTAATGCTTCGTGCATTCATATATAGTATTTTTAATTTATTACTACCCTCACCTTTCCCATCAATTCCTATTTCATTCAACCTTACAGCATGATCCCTTTCTGAGTTTTCTGCCTCATTGATACAGTTGTCTTTCTTGACTTCTCTTGTTCTAACTTTCCCTTCAATTTCCTTCTTAAACATCCAGTTTGTCCCTTCCCACCCGCTACTTAGTTTCAACATAGCTGTGTTGCAGTAGCAAACCTGCCTGCCAGAATGCTGGTCCCCAACCTATTAAGGTGCAAACCGTCTCTCTTGTAGAATTTATGCTTACCACAAAACAATCCGCAGTGATCCAAGAATTTAAATCCTTGCTTCCTGCACCAGTTCCCCAGCCACACGTTCAAGTCCATTATCTCCCTGTTTCTGGCTTCACCAGCCCGAGGAACAGGAAGAAAACTGGAGATAACCCACTCTAATAACAATCACTTAGCTTCCTGACCGGCTTTGTGCTCTGCCTTCACTTCCGCCCAGCTCCCGCCGCTCTCTGATGCGAAAAGGTGGAAGGGGTCTTTCGTTAGAGTTCGAGCTGAATTTGGCCACACAGCCATGAGCATATAATGAGTATAATAAAGGGCTGAGTACACAACAATGTGGATCAGCGGTGTTGAAGACTCGTGGGGGAGGTGTTGTCTGTCCTGTCCTTACTGATTGTGGCCTATGGGTCAGAAAGTCGAGCATCCAGTTGTGGGCAGCACGGTGGCACAGTGGTTAGCACTGCTGCCTCACAGCACCAGAGACCCGGGTTCAATTCCTGCCTCAGGTGACTGACTGTGTGGAGTTTGCACGTTCTCCCCGTGTCTGTGTGGGTTTCCTCTGGGTGCTCCGGTTTCCTCCCACAGTCCAAAGATGTGCAGCTCAGGTGAATTGGCCATGCTAAATTGTCCGTAGTGTTAGGTAAGGGGTAAATGTAGGGGTATGGGTGGGTTGCGCTTCGGCGGGTTGGTGTGGACTTGTTGGGCCGAAGGGCCTGTTTCCACACTGTAAAGTAATCTAATCTAAAAAAAAATGTTCCAGGGATAAGTGTCTCGGGAGGTAGATGGCATCTGTCATGGACCTGTTGTGACAGTAGGTGAATTGTAGTGGATCAACGCAATCTGGGTGAAATAACTCCACACAGAGGCTGGTATCCCATCACTAAGCAACCCTTAATTTACACATGCATGATACTTAACACTGGTCTGGCTTCCTCAGTACCAGCTCACAGCGTGAACAGAACTTCTGATACTCCTGCTTATATCTGTCAGCCACAGCTCCCTGATTGGACCAGATTAAAAGCCCCAGTCAGGGAGCTCATATTCTATGAGGCCTACCTGGCTGACCTCATTATAATCACTACACTGGGAGGCTGGAGTTGATGGGAGCCATTAATAACCTCTTGAAGCATTTCATAATGATGGATGCCAGAGCCACTGGGCAATAGTCATTAAGGCATGCTGCCTGATTTTTCTTCGGCACTGGGATGATAGCGTTCTCTTTGAAGCATTCAACCCCATTCTCCTGCTTTCTCCCTGTAACCCTAGACCCCCTTGACAATCAAAAACCTCTCTATCTCCATCTTAAATGTACCCAATGACCTGGCCCCCACAGCCTTCTGTGGCAGTGAGGCAGGTGTTGTGGGTGAGGACTTTGGAGGGAAAAGGGTGAGAGGAGAGAGAATTTGAGGGAGCAGGGTGAGGCGGGCAGATCATGGGGAGATAGAGGCTAAAGCAGAACACAGTGCGAGGAAGGATGATGGGCTCGCAGGGAAGTATAATGGTATTTGCGAGAAGTTGCAGTGTCTGAGAGACTGAGAAGGTGACTGGAGGGGGGGATGTTTTGAGAAGAGTGGGACAGTTATGGGGAGACAAGGGTGTTTTTGGGAGAAGAGAATGTTTTGGGGAGAGGGCGTCAGATGGTGATGGTGACAGGGGGTTCATGATGGAGTGTTAAGGAGAAGGGAGCATGATGGCATAGTTATTTTCCACTGCAGCTTCTCAATGCAGAATTTGTTGCCCTGCAAACTTGTCAGTGCTGTGCCAAAGCACCTCAGCTTGTCCCTGGAGCAAGGAGTTCCCAGCTTGTTGCTGGCAGATTATTCAGTTACTCATGAGCGTGGACATGGTGATATTTTGTTGACATATCAGTAGCCCTATCCCTCACCAGTAAGGAGAAACACCATTCATGTTCAACAACAGCAAGACACAGTAACAACTGCTACGTTCTGCTGCTTGACACTCACAGGATTGGTCAGCCTGTGGTCTCACACCAGCAGAACAAGTGAAGTCTTTGGAGGAAGCATCTAATTGACCAACATTTCAGTGACATGTTCAGATTCCGAGAAGCATTTCTGCAATGGGTGAGGCTGAAGAAAGCAATTGCTAAATCTTGCAGTTCTCCAATTCTACTCAGTTGCATTATTCTAAATGGTCAGAAAGAAACAGGACACCCATATCTCCAGATCTTCGACATTTTTTTTTTTAACAGAAACTGGGCTTGTGTTTTTTGCAAGTTTATTTGCTGAGGTGCGTAGATTAAGTCTTTGCAAACAGAAAGTGGTTTCACACATTCTGGGCTGCTCAGTCTGAAGCTGAGGATCATTCTCTGCGGGGCATAGTATTGACAAAGAAGAACTGCCAGAGCTGGAAAGAGTTTCTTGGTGGCATTACTCTCAATCACATCTCTATCTATAATGGCTTACTTGACCAGAGTAGGTGCCCCTGAATGAAAAGTACCACCATCAACTTCAATCTACATTCACCTGGTTTGTTGTATACAAAAGCATAGGACACCACCCTGTCCCAGCTAATATTGTCTAAGACCTTCAGCTGGTACACTTTGTAGTCCTGCTCAAGAGGATTAGCTCAGCAAATGCTTCTAGTTCAGCCATGAATGCAATATAACAGATGGTACTCTCCTCAAGGTGAGCACGCAATTGTGCCCATTACTGTAGGATTGGGGTGTAGATAGGTTGGCACAGACTTGATGGTCCAAAGGGCCTTTTCTGTGCTGTACGACTTTATAGACTCTATGGCCATTGAATCTACAGCAGGATCTCTCAGACTGAAGCCATGCTGTCATCATCTCTTGCCTTGAGATGTGCATTTCTGTCAGGGATATGAGTCAGGCTGACAGTTTTGTTGACTGTCCAATTGTAAGCGGTTGTTGGATGGTGGGGTGCATATGCAGTGGGACTGCACTGCATACATGTACAAATTAATGAAGGTGTCAGAACAGGTGGATAGAGCAGTTAATAAAGTATACACTTCTCTGGGCTTTATTAACAGATGCAGGGAGTACAAGAGACTATAAAGATACCTTTTATACCTAATGCAGAAGGATTTACAAGAATGGTTTCAGAGGTGTGAACCTGGAATTTATTCTTGGAACTGTTCCATCTCTTCAACTTCATTCTAAATTATAGAGCAATTGTAAGTGAAGCTTCATCATTACCCTGGAGTATGACAATTCCATCCATGAGTAATTTCTAAACAACTCCTATGACCACTGCTTTTTCTTTTCGGCGGCAGTTGGAGTGGAAGGAGCGACAGCAAGGACCAGAGATCCGACAGGAAGGTAAATTTAAAATATATAAAAACTTACCTCGTGTATAGGTGGAGCAGACACTGAGCAGGTGCGGACATGGGACTGCTGGGTAAGTGAGGCTTTATATTTGGGCAGTTGCTTTACCTTAAACACTACTCGGGCAGCGTCTCCCACTCATCCTCCTCCTCTAACCAAAACAAAGGTTCTGTGTGCCTGATTGGGAAGGTGACTCGTTCCTTTTTTTCAGTTTTTCAGTAATCTCCTTGGGAATTTAGAATAGTGAGAATGGCGGTTAGGGCAGTTGAATGTTCCTCCTGCAGAATGTGGAAAGTAAGGGTCACCACTAGTGTCCCTGCTGACTGCATCTGTGGGAAGTGCACCCAACTCTCGCTCCTCGAAAACCACGTTAGGGAGCTGAAGCTGGAGCTGGATGAACTTCGGATCTTTCAGGAAGAGGAGGCATTTTTGAGAAGAGTTACATGGAGGTAGTCACACCTCAGGTAAAAGAAGAAGATAGATGGGCTACTGTCAGGGGACAGAAAGGGAACCAGCAGGCAGTGCCGGAATATCCTATGGTGGTTCCCCTCAACAACACGAATACTGTTTTGGATACTGTTGGGGGGACAACTTACCAGGGGTAAGCAACGGGGCAGAGGTCTTTGGCACAGAGTCTGCCCCTGTTGCTCAGAAGGGAAGGGGGAAGAGGAGCAGAGCATTAGTCATTGGGAACTCCATAGTTAGGGGGATGGATAGGAGGTTCTGTGGGAACAAGAGAGACTCACGGTTGGTGTGTTGCCTCCCAGATGCCAGGGTTCGTGATGTGTCTAATCATTTTTTTCTGTATCCTTGAGGGGGAAGCGGAGCAGCCCCAAGTCATGGTCCACATAGGCACCAACCACATAGGTAGGAAGAGAGATATGGATTTAAGGCAGAAATTCAGGGAACTAGGGTGGAAGCTTAGTGCTAGAACAAACAGAATTGTTATCTCTGGTTTGCTGCCCGTGTCATGTGCTAGCGAGGCGAGGAATAGGGAAAGAGAGGAGTTGAACACGTGGCTACATGGATGGTGCAGGAGGGAGGGTTTCGGATACCTGGATAATTGGGGCTTATTCTGAGGTAGGGGGGACACTTACAAACAAGACAGTCTTTACCTGAACCAGTGGGTACCAATATCCTGGGGAAAAAATTAACTAATGCTCTTTGGGTGGGCTTAAATTAATTCAGCAGGGGGTGGGAACCTAAATCATAGTTTGAGTATAAAGGAGGTTGAGAGTAGTGAGGTCAGAAATAAGGTTTCAGGGTCGCAAGAAGACACTAGCAAACAAGAAATTGGTTTGAAGTGTGTTTACTTCAGTGCCAGAAGCATCTAGAATAAGTTAGGTGAACTTGCAGCATGGGTTGGTATCCGGGATTTTGATGTTGTGGCCATTTCAGAAACATTGATAGAGCAGGGACAGGAATGGTTATTGCAGGTTCCGGGATTTGGATGTTTCAGTAAGAACAGAGAAAATGGTAAAAGATAGGGTGAGGTATGGCATTGTTAGTCAAGGACAGAGTTATGGTTGTAGAAAGGACATTTGAGGACTCTCCTAATGAGGTAGTATGGGCTGAGATTATAAACAGGGAAGGAGAGCTTCTGTAGGCCTCCAAATAGTTCCAGAGATGTAGAGGATGGGATAGCAAACATGATCCTCGATAGGAACAAGAGTGTCAGGGTAGTTGTTATTGGGATCTTTAACTTTCCAAATATTGACTGGAAATACTATAGTTCGAGTACTTCAGATGGTTCGGTTTTTATCCAATGTGTGCAGGAGGGTTTCTCATCACAGTATGTAGGCCAACAAGGGGCGAGGCCACTTTAGATTTGGAAGTGAGTAATGAACCCAGCCAGGCATTAAATTTGGAGATAGCTGAGCACTTTGGTGATAGTGACCACAATTCGGTTCTGCTTAGTGATGGAAAGGAGTAGGTATACACTGCAGGGCTAGAGTTCTAGCTGATGGAAAGGCAATTATGATGCAATCAGGTGAGATTTAGGATGCATAGGATGGGGAAGGAAGCTGAAGGGCATGGGCACAATTGAAATGTGGAGTTTTTTCGAGGAACAGCGTCTGCGGGCTATCAGGCAGGGAGGAAGTTGTCGAGCACAGGAGCCGTGGTTTATAAAGGAAGTTGAATTTCCTTTCAAGAGGAAGAAGAAGGTTTACGTTAGGATGAGATGTGATGGCTCAGTTAGGGACCTTGAGAGTTACAAGTTAGCCAGGCAAGACCTAAAGAGAGAGCTCAGAAGGGCTGGGGGGGACATGAGAAGCCATTGGCAGATAGGATCAAGGAAAACCCTAAGGCTTTTTATAGGTTTATAAGGAAAAAAAGAATTACTAGATTAAGATTAGGGCCAATCAAGGATAGTAGTGGGAAGTTGTGTGTGGAGTCAGAGCAAATAGGGGAAGCACTAAATGAATACTTTCTGTCACTATTCACACTAGAAAAAGACAATGTTGTTGAGGAGAATACTAAGATACAGGCTACTAGACTAGATGGGATTGCAAGGACGGCAATTCTGGAAAGTGTTAAATTAGATAAGTCCCCAGGCTGGATGCAATATATCCTAGGATTTTCTGGGAAGCTAGGGAGGAGATTACCAAGCCTTTGGCTTTGATCTTTATGTTGTCATTGTCCTCAGGAATAGTGCCAGAAGACTGGAGGATAGCAAATGTTGTTCCCTTGTTCAAGAAAGGGAGTAGAGAGACAACCCTGGAAATTATAGAGCAATGTGCCTTACTTTGGTTGTGGGTAAATTGTTGGAAAGGATTATAAGAGTTAGGATTTATAATCATCTAGAAAGGAATAAGTTGATTAGGGATTATCAACACAGTTTTGTGAATGGTAGGTCATGCCTCACAAATCTTATTGAGTTATTTGAGAAGGTGACCAAACAGATGGATGAGGATAAAGCAGTTGATGTGGTGCATATGGACTTCAGTAAGGCACTTGATAAGGTTTCCTGAAGAAGGGCTTATGCCCGAAACGTTGATTCTCCTGTTCCCTGGATGCTGCCTGACCTGCTGCGCTTTTCCAGCAACACATTTCCAGCTCTGATCTCCAGCATCTGCAGACCTCACTTTCTCCTCATTTGATAAGGTTCCCACGGTAAGCTATTGCACAAAATATGGAGGCATAGGATTGAGGGTGACTTAGCAATTTGTATCAGAAATTGGCTAGCTGAAAGAAGACAGAGGGTGGTGGTTGATGGGAAATATTCATCCTGGAATTCAGTTATGGGGCCACTGCTGTTTGCCATTTTTATAAATGTCCTGGATGAGGTTATTGAAGGATGGGTTAGTAAATTTGTGGATGACACTATGGTAGATACACTTGTGGATAGTGCCGAAGGATTTTTTAGGTTACAGAGGGATATAGATAAGCTGCAGAGCTGGGCTGAGAAGTGGCAAAGGAGTTTAATGCGGAAATGTGTGAAGTGGTAACAGGAATGCAGAGTACTGGGTGAATGGTAAGATTCTTGGTAGTGTAGATGAGCAGAGGGATCTCCATGTCCTAGTACTTAGATCCTTGAAAGTTCACACCCAGGTTAATCGGGTTGTTAAGAAGACATACGGTGAGTTAGCTTCTACTGGTAGAGGGATTGAGTTTCGGAACCATGAGGTCATGTTGAAGCTGTACCAAACTTTGGTTTAGCCACATTATTGCATACAGTTCTAGTCACCGCATTATAGGAAGGATGTGGAAGCTTTGGAAAGGGTTCAGAGGAGATTTATTAGGATATTGCCTGGTATGGAAGGAAGGTCTTCCAAGGAAAGACTGAGGGACTTAAGGCTATTTTCATTAGCGAGAAGAAGGTTGAGAGATGACTTTTTTTTAGATTAGATTATTTACAGTGTGGAAACAGGCCCTTTGGCCCAACAAGTCCACACTGACCTGCCGAAGCGTAACCCACCCATTCCCCTACATTTAACCCTTTACCTAACTCTACGGGCAATTTAGCATGGCCAATTCACCTAACCTGCAAATCTTTGTACTGTGGAAGGAAACCGGAGCACCCGGAGGAAACCCGCAGCACAACATCGAAGGGCCGGCGGGCCTTTACTGTGGTGTAATGTTCTATATTCTATGTTCAAAGTGTTTGAGTAGCTCCTGATCCCTTAATATAGTTGTGAGCTTAACTGCAACATCTGAGAAACCATGGTTATCTTCCCTCGACTTCCCTCTCTAACTTTTTCATTGTCTCTTCATGTTCAAACTGCTTTGACAGCAACTAAATGTGAATTTATTCAAATGTCTCACTACTCAGAGTACATTGTCTGTCTTGTATTTCAAACAAGTGCAATTGCTGTGTTAGTATTTTAATTATTTCTGTTTTCTTAGCTTTTGTAGGCAATTCGACTTTCAATTTACTTTCCAATTCAACCAACCTGGCCTATGGGATCTCTTTTAAGTCGTCTCCCACCTGCTTTTAACAGTTTCTAGTGACATGTAATGTGGATGTAGTGTGTAAGTTGAATCAGGAGCTGAAATTGGCCTGTCGCAAGGATATTACTCCAGTTGTTATGGGGGATTTCAATATGCAGGTAGACTGGGAGAATCAGGATGGTACTGAACCCCAAGAAAGGGAGTTTGTGGAGTGCCTCCGAGATGGATTCTTAGAACAGCTGGTGCTGGAGCCTACCAGGGAGAAGGCAATTCTGGATCTGGTGTTGTGCAACGAACCGGATTTGATCAGGGACCTCGAAGTGAAGGAGCCATTAGGAGGTAGTGACCACAATACAATAAGCTTTAATCTGCAGTTTGAAAGGAAGAGGGTAGAATCGGATGTGACAATATTTCAGTTGAGTAAGGGGAACTATGGAGCTATGAGGGAGGAACTGGCCAAAGTTCAATGGTGCAATACCCTAGCAGGGATGGCAGTGGAACAACAATGGCAGGTACTTCTGGGTATAATGCAGAAGATGCAGGATCAGTTCATTCCAAAAAGGAAGAAAGATCCAAAGGGGAGGCAGGGATGGCCGTGGCTGACAAGGGAAGTTAAGGACCATATAAAGGGAAAAGGTATAACATAGCAAAGATGAGTGGGAAATCGGAGGACTGGGAAGCTTTTAAAGAACACCAGAGGATAACTAAAAAGGAAATACACAAAGAAAAAATAAGGTACAAAGGTAAACTGGCCAAAAGTATAAAGGAGGATAGTAAAGGCTTTTTTAGGTATGTGAAAAGAAAAAAAAAAGGTTAAGTCTAAAATTGGGCCCTTGAAGACAGAAACGGGTGAATTTATTACAGGGAACAAAGAAATGGCAGAAGAATTGAATTGGTACTTTAGATCTGTCACACTGGGGAAGACATGAGCAATCTCCCAGATGTAATAGTGGCTGAAAGAACTGAACTGAAGTGAATTTATATTAGGCAGGAAATGGTGTTGGAGAGACTGATAAGTCCCCGGGACCTGATGGTCTGCATCCCAGGGTACTGAAGGAGGTGGCTCTAGAAATCGTGGATGCATTGGTGATCATTTTCCAATGTTCGAAAGGTTCAGGATCTGTTCCTGTGGATTGGAGGGTGGCTAATGTTGTCCCACTTTTTAAGAAAGGAGGGAGAGAGAAAACAGAGAATTATAGACCAGTTAATCTGACCTCAGTGGTGGGAAAGATGCTAGAGTCAATTATAAAGGACGAAATTACAACACATCTGGATAGCAGTAACAGGACAGGTCAGAGTCAGCATGGATTTATGAAGGGTAAATCATGCTTGACTAATCTTCTGGAATTTTTTGAGGATGTAACTTTGAAGATGGACAAGGGAGATCCATTGGATGTAGTATACCTGGACTTTCAGAAAGCCTTTGATAGGAGGTTAGTGAGCAAACGTAGGGCACATGGTATTAGGGGCAAAATACTGACATGAATTGAACATTGTTTGGCTGACAGGAAACAAAGAGTAGTGATAAAAGGCTCCCTTTCGGAATGGCAGATGGTGACCAAGGGTGTGCCGCAGGGATCAGGGACCGCAGCTTTTTACAGTGTACATTAATGATATAGATGAAGGTATTAATAGTAATATTAGCAAATTTGCTGATGATACAAAGCTGGGTGGAAGGTGAAATGTGAGGAGGATGTTAGGAGAATACAGGGTGACCTGGACAGGCTAGGTGAGTGGACGGATGCATGGCAGATGCAGTTTAATGTGGATAAATGTGTTGTTATCCACTTTGGTGGCAAGAACAGGAAGGCAGATTACTACCTAAATGGAGTCAAGTTAGGTAAAGGGGCAGTACAACGAGATCTAGGTGTTCTTGTACATCAGTCATTGAAAGCAAGCAGGCAGTGAAGAAAGCTAATAGGCTGGCCTTCATAACAAGAGGAATTGAGTATAGAAGCAAAGAGGTCCTTCTGCAACTGTACAGGGCCCTGGTGAGACCACACCTGGAATATTGTGCGCAGTTTTGGTCTCCAAATTTGAGGAAAGACATTCTGGCTATTGAGGGAGTGTAGCGTAGGTTCACGAGGTCAATTCCTGGAATGGCGGGACTATCTTATGCTGAAAGATTGGAGCGACTGGGCTTGAATACGCTTGAGTTTAGAAGGCTGAGAGGGGATCTAATTGAGACGTATAAGATTATTAAAGGATGGGACACTCTGAAGGCAGGAAGCTGATGAGTGAGTCCCGAACCAGAGGACACAGTTTAACAATAAGGGGTAGGCCACTTAGAACAGAGTTGAGGAGAAACTTCTTCACCCAGAGAGTGGGGGGTGTATGGAATGAAGGCTGTGGAGGCCAAGTCTCTAGATACTTTCAAGAAAGAGTTGGATAGAGCTCTTAAGACTAGTGGAATCAAGGGTTATGGGGATAAGGCAGGAACAGGATACTGATTGAGGATGATCAGCCATGATCATAGTGAATGGTGGTGCTGGCTCGAAGGGCAGAATGGTCTACTTCTGCACCTATTGCCTATTGACATTTTTGCTTCAGTACAAAACCTCATGTTTCCTTTCATTCTTTATCACTTACTCTAACTCCACACACCATCTTATGTTGTCTTTGTCATAGCCAAGAGCTCCAAAACTTTGTCATTACTCACTGGGCTATAAATCAAGGCCCATTGTTTTCCAAGTTGTCACAGAAGTGAAAATTTGATTAATCCTCTGAATTGCCCATTTCCATTTGACTGTCTAATTCAAGTTAAAAGTATATGCTCACCTCATGTATTCCATTAACAAGTAAACAGCTATCGTGAATAAATTATCTTTAATCCATAACTTTATAACTTGCTAACATAACTTTATAACTTAAACTCTCCTACTTTTTAAAATTCCCATAGAAACAGACATACAAATATTATAGTGAGGGAGAACGGAAGAGTCAAAGTAGCACAGTTCTGGCACCAGTCCCGATCATGGGCATTGATAAATTATTTCCTTTTGGTTCCTCCCAGTTTCTTTCAATCACTCTTCTGATGCTTTTCCAATGACATGGGATCATGGCTACACCAATTCTCTGTCTTGGATTTACTGGTTGAGGATTAGCCTTTTCAATGTCTCCGAAGATGGCTTGTCCTCTTAACAAAGAATTTGCAGAGAGCGCAGCTGACAGGGGAAAGGTGAGGGAAGAACAGTTATCTGCTCTCCACACAGGGAAGGGAAAGAAAGAGAGACTGATGCTTTCTGTTTGCAGGCTGGAAGTTTCTGCAAATAGTCCATGCACAAGGCTGTATTAACCTTCCCAGGAACGATCCAATTTCTATGCTGAGCTCTCCTGATCCATTATCGCTGGTGCTGATTTGTCTAGAATGATCACTTACTGCTCCAGTAAGGCACGGTTCTATCTTCAACTCACAATGTTTTACAATAAGTTGTTTTTAAAAACTGCAAACACTTTCTTACACAGCTTCCTTTTTTTAAATTGTCCAGTTATAGGAAGGATATTATCAATTTGGAGAGGGTTCAGAAGAGATTTATAAGAATGTTGTCAGGTATGGAAGATATGAGTTATGAAGAAAGTCTGGATAGGCCGGGACTTCCTTCACTGGACCTTAAGAGGTTGAGAGGCGACCTGATAGAAGTTTATAAAATAATGAGAGATATAGATAAAGTTAATGGTAGTTGTCTTTTCCCTAGGATCGTCGATTTCACGGTGAGAGGAGAGAGATTTATGTGATCCATGTTGTCCTGAAGGCTGGGAGTTTGCTGTGAACAGTGGTCTGTTTAAGGTTTGGTGGTCGTTTAAAGGCAAGAGTCGAGGTGTAGGGAAGGTCTTGGCGAAGTGACCATCCTCATCAATAATGTGTTGCAGGCTGCGTAGAATATGGCATAGTTTCTCCGCTCCCAGGAAGTACTGAACAACGAAGGGTACCCTATCTGTTGCATCTCGTGTCTGTCTCCTGAGGTCATTACGGTTTCTCACTGTGGCACATCAGAACTGGCGATCAATGAATCAAGCATTATACCTTGTTCTTATGAGGGCATCCTTGATCACCTTCAGCTGTCCGTCATGTTCCTCCTCAGCTGAACAGAGCCTGTGTACGTGTAGGGCTTGTCCGTAGGGGAGGGCTATTTTAATATGTTCAGGGTGGAAGCTAGAGAAATGTAGCATCATGAGGCTATCTGTGGGTTTGTGGTAGAGAGAGGTACTGAGGTGCCTGTCCTTGATGGAGATGCGCACATCCAAGAATGAGACAGTCCATGGTAAGTCTGATGGTGGGATGAAACTCGTTGATATCACAATGCAGATGTTTCAGTGAATCCTCACCATGGGTCCAGATGAATAAATGTCATCAATATATCTGCTGTACAGTGCCAATTGGAGGTCCGGCCTAGGGAAGAAATCTTGTTTGAACCTATGCATGAAAATGTTGGCATATTGGGGTGTAAATATGGTCCCCGTGGGGTTAAATGAAGAACTGATTGTCAAAGATAAAATTGTGGTCAAGGCTGAATTCATGGATGTATCAATTAGATTTACTCACTGCAAACAAACACCTTACACATTCTCCCCCCCCATTTTAAAGCAGAGTCAGTCCATTGTCTAAAAATAATGGGATAGGGTCACTTCAAATAGTGACTCTGAGTGTGAAACAGTTGCGAAATGCAACTCATATTTACATCTGCATTTTGAAAAGAATGATAGAAATAAGAAAATAAGAAAATAAAGCTCTCTGTCAGCAACGAAACAAAACTGGCATCAAGTGCATGCAAATGTAGTCCGATTCAAGTAAGAGATGTCTTTGGTTTGTTTGGATAGAGTCAAACTCCAGTGTTTCAGCAGAAATTGCTGGAAAAGCTCAGTAGGTCTGGCAACATCTGTGCAGAGGAAGCACAGTTAATGTTCTGGGCGCAATGGGTTCTGAGGAAGGGTCTCTGGGCCCAGAGCGTTAACTCTGATTTCTCTACACAGATGCTGCCAGACCTGCTGAGCTTTTCCAGCAGCTGTATCCGCGGTTCTTTCCGTTTTTATTTAGTATTTAACTCCAATGATTTTGTTTCTTTGACTGTACAGAATGCAAATGCATTTGTGGTTATGCACATATATATGTTTGGAATTTGCACGTCCTCCCCGTGTCTGTGTGGGTTTCCTCTGGGTGCTCTGGTTTCCTCCCACAGTCCAAAGATAAGCAGGTCAGATGAACTGGCCATGTTAAATTGCCCATAGTGTTAGATGCAGGGGTAAATATAGGGTAGGGGAATGGGTCTGCGTGGATTCTCTTCAGAGAGTCGGTGTGAACTTGTTGAGCCAAATCGCCTGTTTCCATAATGTAGGGAATCTAATCTAATAAAGTTTTTTTTAATGAATAAAGTCTATTTTGAAATATTATAAAACTGGACACGTGGAGGTACTGAATGCTCCTTCAATGTTGAGGGTGCATCGTGATTATTAAATCGGGGTTTTTTATTTTTGTCGAGTGGAACCTCCTGGATAGTTTGACTGACAACTAGCAGGCGGCAGAAAAGGGTTCAGAAAACTGGCTGCTACTTTTTGAAAGAGTTGCTATTGCAGGCGTTTCCTGGCCAGGGGCCAGCCTGCAGTGTTGTTCACAGCAAGAAGTCCCTTGTTAGTGCGAGTGCAGGTAGGAGCAGGACAAGCTCCCGGCTGGAAAACCTGAGCATTGCAGCACAGCCAGTAAGATGATCCTGAAGAACTGTGTGGGTTTGATAACGGGAGCGTCACAAGGGCTGGGGAAGGCGTTCGCTGAATCTCTCTTAAAGAAAGGCGCACAGGTAACACACAAGGGCATACTATTCCAGAATCATTGGAGTGTGGAGGAAACTGCTATCGCTTCCCTCCGGAGAGGAGCTGACATGTATTTGTTTGCCAGGGAGCAATGGCTAACTAAATGTCGCTTGCCTTTCCTTTACTAGCAGCTTCACCTTCAGCTTTTAGTCTCTTAGACTGTGCTGTACAAATATCCTGAATTCTGTCACTGCAGCATGAACTGAGAATTGTATGGAGAAGGTTTTACTTTCTGTTGCAATGACAGAGTGGGTGGGAGAGGAGTGCTTTGCTGAGTGGGTTGGAGTTGAACTTAAAGCTCAAGGATTATTCATCAGTCACCCTTGACATCCTTGTATCAATCCCCACCCACCCCATTCCTGGTCCCGTCCTGTCGATTCAAGACTCTCTTGTTCCATTCCACGCTCTCAGGCTTCCAATCTGCAGACAGCACAGAGAAAGTTCAATATTGAAACCATTCAGATCACACTCTGCTTTGTTATGGACCCAACTAGGTATCTTTCCTATGGGGGTGGATGAAGGGGGCCAGGGATTGATAGTGATCCAGTACATATGTTTCCTGCTCAGCACTGGGAGAGGAAATTGTTACTATCAGTGATAAACAGTTTTGTGTACTCAAACTTAGCCTGGCAAATGACACGCATTCTTAAGAACACAGCTGATGACTGCTGTTCTCCGTGTTTCCAGATTAAATCTAAAAGCGTGGAGGCATGGTGATCAATATTGATTTAAGATTCCAGCAATCTTTGTTACTAGAAAAAAGTTTTTTTTCTTCTTCCATCCATGTGGGCTGTCACTGTTAAGACCAACATTTATTGCCATTCCCTTATTGCCCTTGGACTGAATGGCCTCACAGGGGTATTTTCAGAGGGGAGTCAAGAGCCAACCACATTGCTGTGGGACTGGAGTCACATGTCGACCAGGCTGGGTAAAGGATGGCAGATTTTTCCTTCCTTAAAGGGCATTAATCCTTCAGATTGGTTTTTACAAAGATCAACAATGGTTTCATAACCACCATGACTGAAATTAACTTTAAATTCCAGATTGTTTAATTCATTTATGTTGCAATTTCACTGGCTGCCATGACAAGGGGTTCATAGCCAGGACAAGGTTCCACAGGCAGCAAGGGGTTGTCATGGGGTTAAGGAAGGGAAGCATGGGGTTAAGGAGGGGGCAAGGAGAGAGTTGCCCAGAGTTGAGGGGTTGGCAGGAGAAAGAAGATGGGATGGGAATCGATGGTGGAAGGGGAATAAGGCAGTGGGTTGGCTGGGAGAGATTAAAGAAGGGGTGCAGGGGAGATTGTTGGTTTGGGAATGGGATAATGGGAATTGGAAGCAGGGTAGGGAGCAGCCATGGGAGGATGAGGGGTGGGGCTTTGGCAGAA